>NW_016860078.1:0-1335 GCF_001698545.2 Rhinopithecus bieti | reverse complement strand
TTTTTTGAGACAGAGTCTCTCTCTGTCGCCCAGGCTGGAGTGCAGCAGCACAATCTGACCTCGTGATCTGCCCGCCTCGGCCTCCCAAAGAAATTATTTCATCTTATAGCTCCCATTATTAAGAAGGAAGCTCAAGGCCTGCTAGGCCTCTTCAGGTACTGGTGGCACTTAGAATTCTGTTCCGATCCAATTACTGAGTGAAATGGAAGACTATCATCTTTGAGCAGAGCTTGAGGAGGAAAATGGTTTACAGCAAGTCCAGTCTGTAATATGAAGGAGCACAGGGAACTTCACCCCAAAATATGGCTCCCTGGTATGATGAGTATTTAAATTAAAGGCCATTAGGGATCAATAGATGCTAGAAGACACTTCTGCCAAATGTACATAAAGACCAGACAGACCCACCTAGGAGAACAATTATTTTCCTTCCCCTCCCCCACATTTCTTAATCGTCTGAGAACTTCATGGTTTCCTGAATCTTTGTAGGGTTTATCTCCCACCCTCCAGAGCACGTTTCAACCAGGGCTTTAATGTCTTTGCCATTTTTTACTCATTTGATTGGATTAACATGATGTAATCAATACAGTAGTAGACTTGTAATGTTGTGCAGAAAGCCCAGAAGATGCTGGTCTCTTTTCTTAATCCTCTATTTCAAGCTTGTCCAACCCATGCCCCCCAGGCAGCATGCAGCCTAGGACAGCTTTGAATGTGGCCCAATACAAATCCATAAACTTTCTTAAAACATTATGAGATCTTGGCCGGGCGTGCTGGCTCACACCTGTAATCCCAGCACTTTGGGAGGCCCAGGCAGGCAGATCACCTGAGGTCAGGAGTTCAAGACCAGCCTGGCCAACATGGGAAACCCTGTCTTTATTGAAAATACAAAAATTAGACTAGCGTGGTGGCAAGAGCCTGTAATTCCAGCTACTTGGGAGGCTGAGGCAGGAGAATTGCTTGAATTCGGGAGGTGGAGGTTGCAGTGAGCCAAGATCATGCTGCAGCACTCTAGCCTGGGCGACAGAGCAAGACTCTGTCTCAAAAAAATTATGAGATCATTCTGTGAATTTTTTTTTTTTTGAGACGGAGTCTCGCTCTGTCGCCCAGGCTGGAGTGCAGTGGCGTGATCTCGGCTCACTGCAAGCTCCGCCTCCTGGGTTCATGCCATTCTCCTGCCTCAGCCTCCTGAGTAGCTGGGACTACAGGCGCTCGCCGCCATGCCCGGCTAGTTTTTTGTATTTTTAGTAGAGACAGGGTTTCACCGTTTTAGCCAGGATGGTCTCGATCTCCTGACCTTGTGATCCGCCCGCCTCGGCTTCCCAAAGTGCTGGGATTACA
>NW_016860076.1:0-1497 GCF_001698545.2 Rhinopithecus bieti | reverse complement strand
CACCTCGGCCTCCCAGAGTGCTGAGACTACAGGCGTGAGCCACCGTGCCTGGCCCCGTGCATAATTTTATAACAGCCCACGTTGATCATTTGGAAAATAATTCTTTTTTTTTTTTGAGACGGGAGTCTCGCTCTGACGCCCAGGCTAGAGGGCGGTGGCCGGATCTTGGCTCACTGCAAGCTCTGCCTCCCGGGTTTACGCCATTCTCCTGCCTCAGCCTCCCGAGTAGCTGGGACCACAGGTTCCGGCCACCTCGCCCGGCTAGTTTTTTTGTATTTTTTAGTAGAGACAGGGTTTCACCATGTTAGCCAGGATGGTCTCCATCTCCTGACCTCGTGATCCGCCCACCTCAGCCTCCCAAAGTGCTGGGACCAGAGGCTTGAGCCACTGCGCCCGGCCCGGAAAATAATTCTTATGTGATCTTTGAAATGTTGATAACTTTCCTGTTATAATATTAAAAACTCAGTCATTAATATAATTTCCAGTCTAGAAATATGTTGGGAAAAGTATTGGGAAGTTGTCAGGGTCATAGTAGTAAATGCAATTTCATATCTGTGCATGCCTCTTTCACCAACTTAGTTTTAATAAAATAAAAGTTTAATTAAAAAAAAAAACCTCCTTTAAAAAAAGTAGCACCTCCAAAGATTCTCCGCTGAAACTACAAGCAAAAATGTGTGTGTGCATGTGTGTGTGTGTGTGTGTGTAAATATGTATGTGCACATCCCAAACTCAGAAAGGATTCTTTTGTTTTACCTGCTGCTCCACCAGGTTTTGATGAATTAACCTGCCATTGTGGTGCATCAGTGATTTACCCTCCAGTTCCCTGTGGTACTAGGCCCCCTGAATGTACCCAAACCTGCGCTAGAGTCCATGAATGTGACCATCCAGGTGAGTAGCATCTTGTCTTCACACTTCAGCCTGCTCACACCGTGTCATTTAGGATCCTGCTGTGTAACTGTCTTTGCTGCTCTAAAGTCATGGTGTGATGGCTGCCCCTTGCTCCCATGCTCAGGGGCTGCTTCTGTGAACGTGGGTCTGTAATCTGGGCCACAGCTTGGAATCACACCTGAATTCTCATATCTACTTCTGCATCCAGTCCATCGTGATATAGTTGGTTTACTCCATTGGTTTACTCTAGGGATGTCAAAGATACCTAAAAAGGTTGGAAGACACCGCAGCTGATCTTATCTCTCAAGAACTTTTACTTCTTTGTGGTCTCCACTTTGGTGCGTATTTTGAAATTTAGCGTCTTTTTACAAAATTAAAAGTGACTTTTTTGTTGTTATAGAAGCAATATGTATTTATCCTATTAAAATTAAGAAAATAGGCCGGGCGCGGTGGCTCAAGCCTGTAATCCCAGCACTTTGGGAGGCCGAGACGGGCGGATCACGAGGTCAGGAGTTCGAGACCATCCTGGCTAACACGGTGAAACCCCGTCTCTACTAAAAAATACAAAAAACTATGGCCGGGCGCGGTGGCTCAAGCCTGTAATCCCAG
>NW_016860075.1:0-677 GCF_001698545.2 Rhinopithecus bieti | reverse complement strand
ACCTATCCATCCATCCCCCTATCCATCCATCCATCCATCCATCCATCCATCCATCCATTGCACCCATCCACTCATCCATTGACCCATTCACACACCCATCTACCTACTTGTCCAGTCACTCAAACAGTATCTATTAATACTATGTGACAAGCCCTCTCCAGGGCCTCAGGCTGCAATGATGAGCAAGATGTCCACTGGGTGGGATAGACAAGGTAAACTGGCAATAACAACCCTCTTTTATCAATATCCTTATCCCCTCACATTCTAGCTCTTTCTTCTCTGTCTACAAACATAAAGGAACTCATCCTGAAAGCGCCTACCTCTCTCATCTCCTTCAATTACTTTTCTCTTTTCTTCCTTTTACCAATTTTCTTTCAAGAATGTTCTATTTTCAGGCCAGGCACGGTGGCTCACACCTGTAACCCCAGCACTTTGGGAGGCCAAGGCAGGTGGATCACCTGAGGTCGGGAGTTCGAGACCAGCCTGACTAACATGTTAAAACCCTGTCTCTACTAAAAATACAAAATTAGCTGGTCGTGGTGGCACATGCCTGTAATCCCAGCTACTCAGGAGGCTGGGGGAGGATAATCACTTGAACCCAGAAGGCGGAGGTTGCGGTGAGCTGAGATTGTTGCTACTGCACTCCAACCTGGGCAATAAGAGCAAAACTCTGTCTC
>NW_016860074.1:0-1497 GCF_001698545.2 Rhinopithecus bieti | reverse complement strand
TTGATTTCTATATCCTGGCCAAAAGAGAAAACTGGGCATATCTTAAATTAGAAATGTTAGACAGAGGAAAAAAATTAGCCTATATGGTGCAGTAAAAGAGTCCCTTAAAATTTTTTTTGGTTTTATTTTTAATTGACAAATAATAATTATACATATGTATAAGGTTCAAAGTGATATTTTTATTTCAATACATGTATATATTATGGAAGATCAAATTACAGTAATTAGCATGTCCGTCTGATATATTTTCGATGTCCCCTCCAAATCTCATGTTGAAATATAATCTCCAGTGTTGGAGGTGGGGCCTTTTGGGAGGTGACTGGATCATGGGACTGGATTTCTCATGAATGGTTTAGCACCAATGAGATCTGGTTAAGAGTATGGGACCTGCCCCCTCTCTCTCTTGCTCCTGCTCCTATCATGTGATGTGCCTGCTTCCACTTTGCCTTCAGCCACGAGTAGTTCCCTGAGGGCCTCATGAGAAGCTGAGCAGATGTTGGTGCCATGCTTGTACAGCCTGTAGAACCTGTGAGGCAATTAAACCTCTTTTTCTTATAAATTACCCAATCTCAGGTATCTCTTTATAGCAATGCAAAGAACGGCCTATACAGATTACTTCAAATACTCATCTTTTTTTTTTTTTTTTTTTTTTTGAGACACAGTCTCGCTCTGTCACCTAGGCTGGAGTGCAGTGGTGTGATCTCAGCTCACTGCAACCTCCGCCTCCAAGGTTCAAGTAATTCTTGTGCCTCAGCCTCCTGAGTAGCTGGGATTACAGGTGAACACCACCATGCTCAGCTAATTGTTGTATTTTTAGTAGAGACGGGGTTTTGCCATGTTGGCCAGGCTGGTCTTGAACTTCTGGCATCAAGTGATCCACCCACTTCAGCCTCCCAGAGTGCTGGGATTACAGGCATGAGCCATTGCACCAGGCCCTTATCACTTATTTCTGGTGAAAACATTTATAATACTCAGCTATTTTGAAATATACATTATTATGAACTATAATCACCTTGCTGTGCAATAAAACAAATTATTCCTCCTAACTGTAACTTTGCACCCACTGGCCAATGTTTCTCCTTTCTCCATCTACCTTAGCCTCTGGTAATCACCATTCTACTCTCTACTTCTATGAGTTTGACTGTTTTGGATTCCACATTTAAGTGAGATCACTGCGACAAAATGGATGAAGGCAGCTGACATTATGTTCACTGAAGTCCCTAATAATTTTAAAGAGGAAAATGCTTAACATTCTTACATGTTAGAACAAAATTCCACACAAATATAAATGTCACCTTAGATGTCTTAACTATATTTCTGTAGCCACAAAAATTTCTAGGCAAAGAAACAACTATATAATTTTTTGGTACTTTAATAATTACTACTCCATACTAAATAGGGACAAAAAATGAAGAAATACAGTAGTCCTTTTCCCTTTATCCAAGTTTTCACTTTCTACAGTTTCAGTTACCCATGGTCAACCCATGGGCATTAATA
>NW_016860073.1:0-726 GCF_001698545.2 Rhinopithecus bieti | reverse complement strand
TTTTTTTTGAGACGGAGTCTTGCTCTGTCGCCCAAGCTGGAGTGCAGTGGCCGGATCTCATCTCACTGCAAGCTCCGCCTCCCGGGTTCCCGCCATTCTCCTGCCTCAGCCTCCCGAGTAGCCGGGACTACAGGCGCCGCAACCTCGCCCGGCTAGTTTTTTGTACTTTTTAGTAGAGACGGGGTTTCACCGTGTTAGCCGGGATGGTCTCCATCTCCTGACCTCGTGATCCGCCCGTCTCGGCCTCCCAAAGTGCTGGGATTACAGGCTTGAGCCACCGCGCCCGGCCTCTTTTCTTATTGAGGCAGAGTGTCGCTCTGTCCCCTAGGCTGGAGTGCAGTGGTGTGATCATAGCTCACTATAGCCTTGACCTCCTGGGCCCAAGCAGACCTCCCACCTCAGCCTCCTGAGTAGCTGGGACCACAGGCATGAGCAATCATGCCCAGCTAATTAAAAAAATTTTTTGTAGAGATGGGGTCTCAAATTTTTCTAGTAGTGATTGGTTTGTTAGTTTCCTTTTATGGTAGTTTTTCCTGTATAAGCCTGAACATGCATGCAGTGGATGACTGAAAATGGTAGAGCTTATAAAGCTTATGAAGTGCATAGTTTTAATTAAAGTAAACATATAGGCTGTGTGTGGTGGCTACTTGGGAGGCTGAGGCAGAAGGATTGCTTGAGCCAAGGAGTTTGAAGTTAAGGCGAGCTGTAATTGTGCCACTGCATTCC
>NW_016860072.1:0-1206 GCF_001698545.2 Rhinopithecus bieti | reverse complement strand
TATTTATTTGGCTACTACTCTACACATTTCGTGATTTTCACATTGGATGTTTAACAGTAAAGATTTTTAAATTATTTCAAGAAACCATTTTCAGACAAGATATATTTGGTGAAAATGGTGAGATTGGTTACCACACTATTATTTTTCCGTGTACAATCTTCATGGCAGTTAGACTGGGGTGACAGGGCAGCTATGTCACCAATGGGAACATGAGCAGAAGACATGTATCACTTCTACTGCGAGTCAGTATAAAGCATTGTAAATTCTCCTTGGCTTGCTCTTTCATTCATATAGCAAGAAGTAAAGAACTGTTGAGATGGCTAAGCTGCAATAAAGAAGCCTGAAGTTGCAATATAGAGGTCTAAATTATCAATATGGAAGCTGTCCTAGATTTCCTTCATTGAGGAAGAACCACAAAGAAGAGCCAACTGACTTTCAAAATACAGTGAAGTGAGTGAAAACAAAAATTTTGTGTTAACTCCCTATCTATCACAATTAGTACAACATAGCACAGCCTAACAAAGGGGAAAAGCCAAAATCAGTTATTCTAAACTGGGGTGGATTCGGCACCTCACAGGGGATATTGACATTGTATGGAGACCTTTTCGCTTATCAAAAGTGGAAGTATACTAACTGCATCTGATTGATAGAGAGCAGGGATGCTGCTAAGCATCCTGCAATGTATAGGACTACCCCTCAGAGCAAAATTTATGTGGCTCAAAATGTTGACAGTGTTTAGGTTGGGGCGTGCTTTAAATCTATCATATTTGCAGGAAATATTTTCCCAGTTTACCTTAGACTCAAACTTTCTTTATAGAAGGTTTTCTGAAGTCCATAAACATTTTCCGATATAGTTTGTGTGGGGTTGTTTCCATTGTAAGAACAACATATGGTCATAATAGATTACTTGGGAAATAGAGGACATCCTTGCTAGATGAACCTGCATAATTGGGTGAGAAAAGCTGATCTTTATGACCAAAATGGAGAAAATAAGGAACATCTTTCCTCAGAACTTGAACTAAGAAATAGTTTAAAATAGATGTTATGAATTTCAGACTAAAAAAAAGTCACCTAGGGACAATGCCATTCTTACCAAGAGAAATGGTGCTGTATGGTAGGAAATGAGTAAAGGACATCCTGGGAAACATCATCGACACTTTCTAAGTTGGAAAAAAATTGCAGGGGAAAAGGGAAGACTTTGTTAAG
>NW_016860071.1:0-1210 GCF_001698545.2 Rhinopithecus bieti | reverse complement strand
AAGCTTTCTTTACATTATGCAGCTTGAAAACTCCCTCGTGGATGGACCCTGAAGGGATATTTGGGATGACATTCAGGCCTATGGTCAAATAGGAAATAGAGTCGGATAAAAACTGGAGAGAAGCTTTATGAGAAACTGCTTGGTGATGTGTGCATTCCACTCAGGGGATTTTAATGTTCTTCTCATAAGCCAGAGTTTGAACACTGTTCCTGTAAAACCAAAAGAGCCATATTTGGAGCACATTGAAGACTCTGGCAAAAAGTGAAATGTCGTCCAATAAAAAAAGAAAGCAGCACTCGAAGAAATTGTTCTCTGACTTCCCCATTCTTTTCACAAGGTTAGAGCTTACTCTACATTTCCCAGTTTGAAAGCAGGCCTCTGAGGGTTCTGCGAAGGGATAGTAAGCAGCAACCGGAAGCCTGTGTCAAGCAGTGAAATGTCTCCCATCGAAAGTTGGAGAGATGCGTTCTGCAAAACACTTTTGGGATGTTTGTGTTCATCTCAAAGAGTTAAATCATTCTGTGGATTGAGCAGTTTGAAATCACTGTTTCTGTGGAATCTGAGAAAGGACATTTGGAGACGCTCTTTAGAATATCCTGAAGAAGACATAATCTAAGAGAGAATCCAGAAGGAAGATTTCTGTGAACCTGCTCTGTGTCACGCGAATTCTGTTCACACAGTTAAGCTTCACTTTTCATTGAGCAGTATCATAACACTGTTTTTGTTTAGACTGAGAAGGGATATTCAGGATGGATTTGAGGGTTATGGTGAGAAAGGAAACGTCTTCAGATAGAAACTGGAGAGAAGCTTTCTGAGGACCTGCTTTGTGACGTGTGCATTCCACTCACAGAAATACACCTTTCTTCACCTAGAGGATAACGGAATCCCTTTTGGAGAAAAAGCTGCCAAGAGACATTCGGGAGTATAGGGACGGCTATGGTGAAAAAGGAAATATCCTCAGACAAAACTGGAAAGAATATTTCTGTGAAACTGCTTTGTGTTAGATATACCTATTCATCTTGCATAGTTCAAACCTTTTCTTATATTACGCAGTTTGGAAACTCCGTCATGCACGAATCCGTGAGGGGACATTCGGGAACACTTTCAGGCCTACGGTGAAAGAGGAGATATCTTCGGATAAAACTGGATAAAAGCTTTCTGAGAAACTACTTGTGATGTATGCTTTCCGCTCAGGAAGTTATACCTCTTT
>NW_016860070.1:0-1209 GCF_001698545.2 Rhinopithecus bieti | reverse complement strand
GGGGGGACGGCAAATCGGCTTCTTTCCTGGGTTCAGACTCTGCAGTAATTTGCAGCTGGAAATGGAATGCGGGGAGATGGGCCGGGGTCTCAGAATCCTGTAGGAGTTGGGTCTGAAAATCGAAATTGGGGCGCGGGAGACAGGGAACCGTCCGCGGGTTGGAGCTGGCGGAGTGGGCACTGGCGCCCAGCCCCCCGGCTCCGGGTCTCGGTTCCAGGCTCCGGGCGGAAGCCGCGCTGTCCCCACCCGCAAAGGCGCGGAAGGGGCGGGACGAGGCAGGCGAGGGGGCGGGGCCGTCGCCGAACTCCTTGGCGCGCGTGCGCGCCGCGTTTTCGGTGTTCTGGACACGGAAGCTCTTTAACCTGTGCTGGAACCAGCTGCGAGCCGCTTCGCCTAGGGAGGTGCGGGCGTGGGTGGATGTACTGCGAGGAGCAGCCTTGTCTCCCATATCCCATGTCCAGGTGCAAATTATTGCAAAATCTGAACGCAAGAAAGAAACCCACTTGTCGCCCCCGCCAACACGAAGGCGGGTGAGGGCCTCGCTCGGCTTTCCCGTCCCACCTTTCCCACTCTCCCGCCCGGCCCTCCGGGTCCTCCGCCGCCCCTACGTGGCCCAGAAGCCGAAAGTGAGACACCCATGTCGGGCGGCTGGAATTCCGCGAGGAGCAACTCAGGAGCGCAATGGAGTCTGGCAGCACCCATGTTGGGAGGACGTCGAGGCAGAAGCACCTCCAGGGTCCCCATGGCTGGCGGGGCGCGGCCCAGCTTCCTTGACCTGGGAAGTGCATGTCACCCCAGGGTGCCCAAGGAGTTTTTCTGCCTCTTGCTGGACAGAGCAGCAAATAGGAGCCCAGAAATAGGGAGAATGGAAGTAAGCTCCATCCTCCCTGCCCGGGAACTGCCCCAGACCTCCTTTAGAGGTTCGCAGGCAGTCAGCTAAGTGGGGATTGCAGAATCAGATGGACCACCCCATCCTCCCTCATTGGTCTTCTCCCTTTTTTTTTTTTTTTTTTTTTTTTTGAGACGGAGTCTCGCTCTGTTGCCAGGCCGGAGTGCAGTGGCGATCTCGGCTCACTGCAACCTCTGCCTCCAGGGTTCAAGTGATTCTCCTGCCTCAGCCTCCCGAGTAGCTGGGATTACTGGCACGCACCACTGTGCCCAGCTAATTTTGTATTTTAGCAGAGACGACGTTTCACCATGTTGGCCAGG
>NW_016860069.1:0-1332 GCF_001698545.2 Rhinopithecus bieti | reverse complement strand
TGTAGATTTCTTTTGTGGGAGTTTTAAAATTACAAATTCAGAGTCGGGCACCGTGGCTCACACCTGTAATCCCAGCACTTTGGGAGGCTGAGGTGGGTGGATCACCTGAGGTCAGGAGTTCAAGACCAGCCTGGCCAACATAGCGAAACCCCGTCTCTACTAAAAATACAAAATTAGGCATGGTAGCGCATGCCTGTAATCCCAGCTACTCGGGAGGCTGAGGCAGGAGAATCACTTGAACCCGGGAGGCGGAGGTTGCGGTGAGCCGAGATCACGCTATTGCACTCCAGCCTGGGCAAAAAGAGCGAAACTCCGTCTCAAAAAAAAAAAAAAAACCAAAAGTTAGCTGGGCGTGGTGGCGGGAGCCTGTAATCCCAGCTACCTGGGAGGCTGATGCAGGAGAATTGTTTGAACCTGGGAGGCGGAGGTTATAGTGAGCCGAGATTGTGCCACTACATTCCAGTCTAGGCAATAGAGCAAGGCTCCATCTCAAAAAAAAAAAAAAAAATTACATATTCAATTTCCTTAATAATTTTCTTCCTTTTCTTTTTTTCTTTCTTTATTTTCTTTTCTTTTCCTTGTTCTTTTCTTTTCTTTTCTTTTGAGACAGAGTCTCACTCTGCCACCCAGGCTAGAGTACAGTGGTGTGATCATGGCTTATTATAGCCTTGAACTGCTGGGCCCAAGCCAACCTCCTGCCTTAGCCTCCTGAGTAGCTGGGACTTCTGTCTTTAAAACATTTTATCCCTCTCTGCGTCTGTAAAATAATTGTCTTAATAGAAATTATATCATATTGGATGAGTTGTAGTAGTTTGTTTGTTTGTTTGTTTTGAGACGGAGTCTGACACTGACGCCCAGGCTGGAGTATAGTGGCCCTGCCTCGGCTCACTGCAAGCTCCGCCTCCCGGGTTCACGCCATTCTCCTGCCTCAGCCTCCCGAGTAGCTGGGACTACAGGCGCCTGCCACCATACCTGGCTAATTTTTTGTGTTGTTAGTAGAGACAGGGTTTCACCGTGTTAGCCAGGATGGTCTTAATCTCCTGACCTCATGATCCGTCTGCCTCGGCCTCCCAAAGTGCTGGGATTACAGGCGCGAGCCACTGCGTGCCTGGCCGTAGTTTGTATTTTTTGAGAGGAATCTGTTCGTTTAGTTTGATTCATATTTGTCTGTGTAGAGTTGTTTATAGTGTTTCCTTATTTTCTTTTGATGCCTGCAGTATCTAGTGATATCTCCTGCTTCATTGTTGATGTTGGTAATTGCCTTCTCTTTTTTCCTCTATCATTCTTGCTTGAGATTGATCAATTTTATTAATCTTTTCTTTTCTTTTTTTT
>NW_016860068.1:0-1497 GCF_001698545.2 Rhinopithecus bieti | reverse complement strand
TCCATCTGCTTTTTCAAATTAACTGGTAATTATCCAGAAAGGCACATAATAGCACAGAAATGACAGAAGCCAACAAAGGTTTTCCTAAGATATGTAAATTGTCAGTGATCAGCAAGGTGCAACAGAAAGGCTTTCTACAGCACAATTATTTATGCTAGTTCAGCTTGCATTTAGGTAGCAGTGAAGGTCTGTTTTTAGAGAAGCTCCTTATCATGTACCCTGCACATTAGCTTCCACCAGCGCTAAGAAAATATGGCAAAAAGGTTGCTTAAAAGACTGGTGATTGTTCCTTATGTAGAAATTGTTTTCCAAAAAACAATATTTTTTTCACCAACCTGCATATTAAACAATACAAATTTCCTTTATTTTTCTAGCATGCTATAGTTATTAGATACTTTCCTGTTAATATTTACATATGAGTTTGTTCACTCTATGAATGTGGATCTTCTCAAGACTCTATATACAATCAAACTGTGTATCCTATGGGTAACCCATAAGTTTCTGGGACACTTTTAGATCATGTGCCTTCCTTATAGAGCCTCTTACTGCCTGTAAAGGTTTCGCATGACCCATAAAAAAGAATATCCTGGCAAATCTGACTTGTCTAAAGCCCTTGATTTATTCAGTTAATACATTCTCCGGTCTCAAAGTCCTTGATTTATTCACTTAATACATTCTCTGGTCTCTTAACAATTTTCAAAAGCTCAGTAATTTTCCTGATATATAAAAGGAACCTAATAAGCAATAACAATATAAAACTTAAAATACTGATAATATTACTTACAACTATTATTTATGGAATGTTTACTAAAAGAAACAAATTAACTCATTATATGTTTACAACAGCCCTATGAGATGCTTAATATTCTCTCAAGTTTACAGATGATAAAAGATACTCAGAAAAGCTAATTAACATGTCCAAGAACAAACTTTGTAGATACTAACTTAAAATTTAGATCCCAGGTCTATTTTATCTCTAAAGTCTATTATGTTAATCACTAGATGACATTATTTCTACAATGAGTATGTGTTGAAGAAAAAAAATAAATGATCGCATTCCTTATTACTTACCTCTCTACAGAAGTCCCCTGTTTCTATTTGTCTCACTTCTCCTTTTAGGTATTCCATTCATTTGTTTTCCATTCCCAGCTTTGACTCTGCCTTATGGATCTATATCACGCCTCAGCTCCATGATTCTATGAGAAGCCGTGCAGATGAAATCCTAGACTTTACAAGCCCCTTGAAGTCTCTCCCCTTGAATCCTGTTCTATAGGTTGTCATAGTCTTCCTGGTCTTGTATGTAGGGTCTAAATATTGATGAAAACAAAATATAATCATCGAGAGTATTAAGCATTCATTTGAAATTATATTTTCTATAAATAAAGTGTTCACCGAACTGAACTCTTCTGTTCTGGCCCTGTTGGGAGGCAGTCAATACTATACAACAGTCTACCTTAGGTTTAAAATTGTTTCTGCTTTTTTAAAATGCTCTTCCAA
>NW_016860067.1:0-1211 GCF_001698545.2 Rhinopithecus bieti | reverse complement strand
ATTATAACCATATAGAAAGGAATGATAAGAGTTACATCATACAGTGAAACCTTTTAATAAAAGATCATTAAGTCAAGAAAAAAGTCAAGATTATAACATCATAAATCTGTAAAATTAACTTCTTGGAATTTGAGACTGTAGATCTTTCACATATAAAATACCTGGGATATGTGGCATGTTACCTGCTTTAATTCTTGTCCTCTTTGTTTCTTACCTGTTTTTCTGCAAGTAGATAGTCATGTCCTTGGGTAGGAAAAAAGAAGGGAATATGGCCACAATTTTTTGCTCTTTCTATTAGAGACATAGCTGTTCTTACAGTGGCATTTCGAGCATGTACAAACACCATCACCTGAAAAGAAGAAAAGCTGTTTATTTACTATTCCAATTAATTAAATTATAGCTTAATAGTAGCCTGGATATCATTCCATATAAACAACTATTAATTTCTCAAAACAAAATCACAAATTTATGAATTCTCCAACATATCCTTATTTTAGAACAAAGTGTATAAAGGAAAAAGGCAAGTTAAATAAAATTTAGCTTACAAGTTGATAGACGTTTGTGGAGTCTATAAAATTTGGAGTTTAATTTGTATGTTTCTCTTTTGAATACATAATTTATTATCATAATCACTTATTATAGAGACAGCATAAAAAAATATTTGAGAGTTTTCTCACTGGAAGATTACTACATTCAGTGAAATTTCCAATTCCATAAAGATGTTTCAAGAAATTGAAAACAATAAAGAAAACTCTTCCTTGGACAAAATCATGTCTAAGAACAATCACTTAAAATACAAAGGTTAGGGGACTGCTGGAGATAAAAATGCTTCTATAGAAGTACTTGGAATTCTCTGTGCGGCAAGCCTTCCTGTGGAATTATTCATGAAGTGACTGAGGTTATCTGAATTACAGAAGGGGTGTGTGTCTGAATGCTGTGTCAAGGAGAAGTGGGGAAAAAAATGCATCTTCAGGGACAGTCACTAGGCACGGTGTGAATACAACTGAAGAGAATTAGGGAGTGTTTAGCAGCATGCCTTTGCTGCTTGTCAGTACCTGCCTCCTTCCTCTGTAAGTTTCTTCTTTGACCTCTACCTTCCATCACAATCAGCTCAATCCCAGCATTCCCAAAAAGCCATTAGTGTGATAAAAATTATTTTTTTCGTAAGTCTCTAAGGACTTGCTTTATGAATCTGGGTGCTCCTGTATTGG
>NW_016860066.1:0-622 GCF_001698545.2 Rhinopithecus bieti | reverse complement strand
TTTTTTTAATTGCTACTTTGAGCCTTCCACTAAAGACACATTATACTCATAATAATAATTCTCCTATTTGCCCATGATAATGAATAAAATTCCTGTTTAGACAACCACCTTTAGGCCATCGTTTTTATTATTTTTCCCCCTGCAGCTTTTAAATTTAGGGGTACATGTGCAGGATGTGCAGGTTTGTTACATAGGTAAACGTGTGCCATGGTGGTTTGTTGCACAAATCATCCCATCACCTAGGTATTAAGCCCAGGGTCCATTAGCTATTCTTCCTGATACTCTCCCTCCCCCAACACCCTCCTTGACAAACCCCAGTGTGTGTTGTTCCCCCACATTTATCCATGTGTTCTCGTCATTCACCTCCTACTTTATAAGTGAGAACATATGCTATTTGGTTTTCTGTTCCTGTGTTAGTTTGCTGAGGATAATTGCTTCCAACTCCAACCATGTTCCTGCAAAGGACATGGTCTTGTTCTTGAGGCTGTCTTTGTCAGTTGCCAGATAAGTTCCATTCTGTTAGACCAATTAGATGGTATAAGCATTTACTTAATACTTAGGGCTTTTGTGATATATATATTACTTAGGCGTTTCGTGATGTTTGTATATATATATATATATA
>NW_016860065.1:0-1201 GCF_001698545.2 Rhinopithecus bieti | reverse complement strand
GTGAACTGAGTGGGGGTGTCCCATGAACTGAACGATGGTGTCCCGTGAACCGAGCAGGGGTATCCCGTGAACTGAGGGGCGGTGTCATGTGAACTGAGCAGGGATGTCCCGTGAACTGAGTGGGGTGTCCTGTGAACTGAGTGGGGTGTCCCGTGAACTGAGCGGGGTGTCCCGTGAACTGAGTGGGGTGTCATGTGAACTGAGTGGGGTGTCCCGTGAACTGAGGGGATCTGCAGACGGAAGGGGCCTCCAGCGAGTAGGAATGAAACACAGAAGGCGGGTAAGTTTTCAAGGCTACTTGCAAGGGTTAAAAAATAGGGGCTTCTGTGTTAGGTGGACTCAGGTTGATTTCAATGGCCTGCAATTTTTTGAAAACTGCCCATTTCCAACATTGGTTTGGTGATGTGGGCCTTAGCACAAGGGACTCCATTCTGGCTTGGTCTATTCTGCTGGGCCTAGAGCAGGACACTACACAATGGCTGGTCCAAAGTTGTTAACCAATTTTGTTTAATAACCACATTATTGCATACTATGGAGATTAATTTGGTATTAATTTGCAGTAGTTTGCTTTAAGATAAGATTTTAATTACATTCTCCAGAATAACCACTAAGCACATAACTTAAAAGGAGTAAAAGATACATCAAAATATTAAAATTGTATAAATGAAATATCTATTTAACATAAAAGTAGGCAGTAAAAGAAGAGTAAAGAAACAAAACAGGCCGGGCGCGGTGGCTCAAGCCTGTAATCCCGGCACTTTGGGAGGCCGAGGCGGGCGGATCACGAGGTCAGGAGATCGAGACCATCCTGGCTAACACGGTGAAACCCCTTCTCTACTAAAAAATACAAAAAACTAGCCGGGCGAGGTGGCGGCGCCTGCAGTCCCAGCTCCTCGGGAGGCTGAGACAGGAGAATGGCGTAAACCCGGGAGGCGGAGCTTGCAGTGAGCTGAGATCCGGCCACTGCACTCCAGCCTGGGCAACAGAGCAAGACTCCGTCTCAAAAAGAAAAAAAAAAAGAAAAGAAAAGAAACAAAACAGATACAAGCCATAGAGAAAACAACTAGTAAAACAGTGGAAGCAAATCCTACCTTTTAGTCGTCGCATTCAATGGAATCGCGGCCAGAAAGCAGAGGAGGGCAGAACAGGCAGCAGCGCAGCCCAGCGGTGGGGTGTCCACAGCAGAGACGCCAGAGCCGCA
>NW_016860064.1:0-622 GCF_001698545.2 Rhinopithecus bieti | reverse complement strand
AAAAAGAACTCAAAAGCAAATGCAATAAAAACAAAGACAAATAGCTGGGACCTAATTACAAATAGGTGGGACCTAATTAAACTAAAGAACCTTTGCATGGCAAAAGGAACAGTCAGCAGAGTAAACAGACAACCCACAGAGTAGGAGAAAATCTTCAGGATATATACAACTGACAAAGGACTAATATCCAGAATCTACAACTAACTCATACAAATCAGTAAGAAAAAAATCAATCACATTAAAAAGTGGGCTAAGGACATGAATAGACAATTCTCAAAAGAAGATATACAAATGGACAACAAACATATGAACAAATACCGAACAACACTAATGATCAGGGAAATGCAAATCGAAACCACACTGGGATACCACCTTACTCCTGCAAGAATGGGCATAATCAAAGAATCAAAACACAGTAGATGTTGGCGTGGATGCAGCAATCAGTGAACACTTCTACACTGCTGGTGGGAATGTAAACTAGTATAGCTGCTATGGGAAACAGCGTGGAGATTCCATAAAGAACTAAAAGTAGAACTACCATTTGATCCAGCATCCCACTACTGGGTATTTACCCAGAGAAAAAGAAGTCATTATTCACAAAAGATACTTGCACACGCATGTT
>NW_016860063.1:0-268 GCF_001698545.2 Rhinopithecus bieti | reverse complement strand
CAGGTAAGGGTGCACCAAAGTCTCAGAAATCACCACTACAGAATTTACTCAAGTAACCAAAAAACACCTGTATCCCAAAACTAAGGAAAAATAAGACTCCTAGATGCAATTGGAAGCTATGCAACATACAAAGAGAAATTGACCCTATGTAGCTGAAAAAATAGAAAATGATTTTTCTTTTTTTTTTGAGATGGAGTCTCGCTCTGTCACCCAGACTGGAGTACAGTGGTGTGATCTCCACTCACTGCAAGCTCTGCCTCCCGGGTTC
>NW_016860062.1:0-268 GCF_001698545.2 Rhinopithecus bieti | reverse complement strand
TTCCTTTCCTCTTCCTTCCCTTCCCTTCCCTCTTCCTTCCCTCTTCCTTCCCTTCCCTTCCCTTCCCTCTTCCTTCCCTCTTCCTTCCCTCTTCCTTCCCTTCCCTCTTCCTTCCCTCTTCCTTCCCTTCCCTCTTCCTTCCCTCTTCCTTCCCTCTTCCTTCCCTCTTCCTTCCCTTCCCTTCCCTCTTCCTTCCCTCTTCCTTCCCTTCCCTCTTCCTTCCCTCTTCCTTCCCTTCCCTTCCCTCTTCCTTCCCTCTTCCTTCCCT
>NW_016860061.1:0-1250 GCF_001698545.2 Rhinopithecus bieti | reverse complement strand
TGTCCGTCACATAGCTCCCTCCCAGCCTCAAGACTATACTCCAGGCCAGGCACGGGGCTCACGCCTGTAATCCAGCACTCTGGGAGGCCAAAGTGGGCGGATCACCTGAGGTCAGGGGTTCGAGACCAGCCTGGCCAACATGGTAAAACCCCGTCTCTACTAAAATACAAAATTAGCCAGGCGTGGTGGCACATGCCTGTAATGTCAGCTATTTGGGAGGCTGAGGGAGAATTGCTTGAACCCAGAAGCAAAGGTTGCAGTGAGCCTAGATCACACCACTGCACTCCAGCCTGGGTGACAGAGCAAGACTACGTCTCAAAAAAAAAAAAAAAAAAAAAAAAAAAAGAATAGAAAAGAAAAAAAAGACCACACTCCAGTGTTCCAGTCAACCCAAGGAAGAACAAACGTCATCACCAGCAAACCAGCCACAGTCCCCTTTCTAACTCTTGGCTAGTTGTTTTCTTCTGCCATTTATCCAAGCTCAGCCCTGTACCAGGGTGAATGTGTTTATAAGCAAGATGCAATATGTGAAATCATCTTGTTTTGTTGTTTTGTTTTTTGAAATAATTTGAAGGTCACTGCAAAAAATGCAAATTGTTATTTTTATGCGAATGTTAATCTAAGCAAAACACTGCTGGAAATATTGCTAGAAAATGTATGTGTTCTCCTTCCAAAACAGGATGTTTAATTTTGTCTAATCAGTACTTTCTAGTTTTCCCACAAGAAACATGTGTCATTTGTGCAATTAAGAAATAATGTTTTAGGAACAGACAATGTCTTTCTGAGTTGTTCCTTTCAAAACACCATGGTTCTCCTAAGATGTAATCCTTGGCCAGAGCTACTCCCAAGTCATTAACTGGTCCCCTTCAAGGACCATCAATCACATTTCCAGCAAAAACTGGCTCAGACGCCAGGGATGTCCAGCAACATACATAATTGAGACACATTAATTCAAATGTTCTATTAGCCATCTTTAAAAAAAATAAAAAGAAACAGGTGAAAATATTCAACTTTAATTAAGCCAATATAACCAAAATATAATCATTTCAACCCATAATTGACATAAAAATGTATTGAGATACTTTATTATGTTTTTTTTTTTTTTTTTTGTAGAGACGGGGTTTCACCATGTTGCCCAGGCTAGTCTTGAACTCCTGGACTCAGGCAATCCGCCCACCTCGGCCTCCCAAAGTGCTATGGTCACAGGTGTGGGTCACCTCGCCCGGCCTTTGCATGCTTTTTTCTTTTTT
>NW_016860060.1:0-1258 GCF_001698545.2 Rhinopithecus bieti | reverse complement strand
GGGGCAGCCGCGTGGTTAGGCAGACGGGGCCGGGAACGGCGCGCGCGCGCCCCGCCAGCCTCTGGCGCGCCCCGGCGGCCTGGGCCGCAGCGTGCTCGCCCCGCCGCCAGCTCGCCTCACTTATGGGTCGGAAACGCTGCGTGGGGGAGACTGTTCCAAGATGGCGGCGGGTTGCTGCGGGGTGAAGAAGCAGAAACTGTCCAGTTCGCCCCCCTCTGGCTCGGGTGGCGGTGGTGGCGCCTCCTCCTCCTCCCACTGCAGCGGAGAGAGCCAGTGCCGAGCTGGGGAGCTGGGACTAGGAGGCGCCGGTACGCGGCTCAACGGGCTGGGAGGTCTAACCGGAGGAGGTAGCGGCAGCGGCTGTACCCTCTCTCCCCCCCAGGGCTGCGGCGGCGGCGGCGGCGGGGGGATCGCCCTGTCGCCACCTCCGAGCTGCGGAGTGGGGACCCTACTTTCTACCCCGGCTGCCGCCACCTCTTCCTCACCCTCCTCATCGTCCGCCGCCTCGTCCTCATCGCCGGGCTCCCGGAAGATGGTGGTGTCAGCAGAGATGTGCTGCTTTTGCTTCGATGTGCTCTACTGTCACCTGTACGGATACCAGCAGCCCCGGACCCCCCGATTCACCAACGAGCCCTAGTGAGTACCGTGCCCTCCGCCGCCCTCTCCCTTGCGCTCGGGATGGGGCTCAGAGTTGAGGCAAAGTGCGAGTCCGCCTCCCGGCCGGCGGATGCCCCTGCCCTCTCGCTGCCCGGGTCCCCGGAGCCACTCAACTGAACTAAGGGCACCCTGCGCTTTTTGCCCTCCGAGGCAGGCACCCCACACTTGGAGCAGGGTGCTGCTGCAAGGGATGGCCCCGTGGCTCCTAGAGGTGTTAGCTTTCTCTTTGCGATGACTTCGAGGAGTTTTGACCCCTTTACTTGTCTTCTTCACCACCCCCACCACCCCTCACCCTGCCCCGGTTTTGGAGATCTGGGTTACTCAAGGTGTTGACCTCTCCTCACATTGGTTTCCGTTACCCCAAGTGAAAGCCCCGCCAGTATTCCCGCCCCGCGTACCTTGCACATGGAGAACTACTATCCCATTGCAGGGCGAAAAATAGCAAGTATCCAACTTCTGTTAGTGATGGAACTTAGCTCTGGAGCTTGTGAGGTTACCCATCTTTTCCTCTGGGTTTCCTTGTGCCCTGGGAAGGGGGGAGGTTTCTTAAAACACATTTTCCCTTACTACTTATTTTATCCAAATACACCCATTAAAATGT
>NW_016860059.1:0-254 GCF_001698545.2 Rhinopithecus bieti | reverse complement strand
CGGATCTCAGCTCACTGCAAGCTCTGCCTCCCGGGTTCATGCCATTCTCCTGCCTCAGCCTCCCGAGTAGCTGGGACTACGGGCGCCTGCCACCTCGCCCAGCTAGTTTTTTGTATTTTTTAGTAGAGACGGGGTTTCACCGTGTTAGCCAGGATGGTCTCGATCTCCTGACCTCGTGATCCGCCCCTCTCGGCCTCCCAAAGTGCTGGGATTACAGGCTTGAGCCACCGCGCCCGGCCGCTCACTATTTTTTT
>NW_016860058.1:0-758 GCF_001698545.2 Rhinopithecus bieti | reverse complement strand
TACTTATATTTACATATTAAATATAGAAATATATATTTCTTAGTAGATAAAATATATACATATGTTTTTTAGTAGATAAAAGTTATTAGGCAGGCGTGGTGGCTCACACCTGTAATCCCAGCACTTTGGGAGGCTGAGACAGGTAGATCACCTGAGGTCAGGAGTTTGAGACCAGCCTGGCCAACATGGTGAAACCCCACTAAAAAGTACAAAAGAATTAGCCGGGTGTGGTGGCAGGTGCCTGTAATCTCAGCTACTCAGGAGGCTGAGGCAGGAGAATTGCTTGAACCCGGGAGGCGGAGGTTGCAGTGAGCCGAGATTGTGCCACTGCACTCCAGCCTGGGCAACAGAGCAAGACTCCTTCTCAAAAAAAAAAAAAGTTCTTAACCATATGATAGGCATTGAAAGTGAACATCTGGCCAGGTGCAGTGGCTCATGCTTATAATCCCAGCACTTTGGGAGGCCGAGGCAGGCAGATCACCTGAGGTCAGGAGTTCAACACCAGGCTGGCCAACATAGTGAGACCCCTTCTCTACTAAAAATTTAAAAAATTAGCTGAGCATGGTGGTGCACGCCTGTAATCCAGCTACTTGGGAGACTGAGGCAGGAGAATTGCTTGAATCTAGGAGGTGGAGGTTGCAGTGAGCTGAGATCGCGTCACTGCACTCCAGCCTGGGCAACAGAGAGACTACGTCTGAAAGAGAGAGAGAGAGAAAAAGAGAGAGAGAGAGAGGGAGAGAGAAAGAAAGGAAAAAAAA
>NW_016860057.1:0-1342 GCF_001698545.2 Rhinopithecus bieti | reverse complement strand
ATACCTGATTTAAAACTTCCTGTGAAAGTATAGTAATCAAGATAGTGTGGTGTCGGCATAACACACATATAAATCAATAGAATAGAATAAAGTCTGGAAATAGACTCACATATATATGGTCAATTGCTTTTCAATAAAGGTGACAAAATATTCAATGAAGAATGGATAGGCTTATGAACAAATTATTCTAGAAGAACTGAATATTCATATTGATTTAAAAAAAACCCTCAGCCCTCATTTCCTTACTGTGTACCATCTATGAAATTTAAGTCAATATGGTTCATAAACCTAAATATGAGACCGAAAACTACAAAACCTTTAGTGTAAACATAGAAGAAAATCTTTGTGACCTTAAGTTGGTAAAGATCTCTCAGAATAGTCACAAAAAGTGCAATTGTTGGAAGAAATATTTGTTGAATTTTAAACGTCTACTCTTTGAAAGATGACAACAAAAAGCAAAATGACAAGCCACATACTGGGATAAAATACGTGAAAATACATTTCTGATAAAGGACGTGGTCTGAAACAGATTAATAATTTGTGCACTTCAATTATTTTCAAAAGCCCAATAAAATAGGAAAATATTTGAATAGACACTTCATCGAAGAAAATATGTAGATGGCCAAAATCCATATGAAAACATGCTCACCATCATTAGTCACTGGATAAATACAAATAGAAACCTCAATAATATATTGGCTTATTTTTATAAAAACTGAAAATACCAAGTGCTTTTGAGAATGTAGAGCAGTTGGAACTCTTATGTATTGTTGGTGGAAATACGTGATAGTAAAAATATTTTGGAAAAGAACTTGGAATATTCTTACAAAGTAAAACATAGTCATATTCATCATACTGCCCAGCAATCCTTGTCCTGTGTATTTATCCATATGCCCACACAAAGACTTATGTTTGAATCTTTATATAGCCTCTTAAGAACTGGGAATAACCCAGTGTTGTTCAGTTGTTGAATGGATGCACAAACTGTGGTGCATTAATAAAACAGAATACTACTTCTCAAAAAAATCAAACAAACTACTGATTCATGCAATGACAATGATGAATCTCAAAAGCGTTATGCTAAAAGAAAGAAGCCAGAAACAAAAATCTACACAAGGTATCATTCCATTGATACTACATTCTGGAAGATGTAAAATTATAGGGACAGAAATCAGATCGGGGCTGAAGTCGGTGAGGTTATTATTTTCAAAGGGGATGAGAAAACTTTTAGAGTGATGAAAATATTCTATAACTTAATTTCAGTGGTGGTTACATGATGATCATGGTTACATGACCAACAAGCATGGCTACCTGTTACTCAAACAAATTGAATTATACATTT
>NW_016860056.1:0-1344 GCF_001698545.2 Rhinopithecus bieti | reverse complement strand
GGGGAGATACATGAAAGGGAGCAACGGGCCAGATGGCAGAAAGAAGGCTGTCTGCAAAGAGGCAGGGGCTGGAGGCAGTTTTCTAAGGTTGTGCTGCTTGAGCTGAATGCTTGCAGACAGGATGCCTGGGTGCAGGTGGACTGTGAGCTGAGTGCTTGTAACAGGATGCTTGAGTGCTAGTGAGCTGTTTGTGGTTGACCCTATTTCTTAGAACATTCACTCCCCACTACTGTTGTTTCTGTTTCTGCTAGTAAAGCCCATTTTCAATTTTCAATTTTTTTTTTTTTTTTTTTTGAGTCAGTCTTGTTTTGTCGCCCAGGCTGGAGTGCAGTGGCTCGATCTCAGCTTACTGCAACCTCCACCTCCCCGATTCAAGTGATTCTCAAGTCTCAGCCTCCCAAGTAGCTGGGATTACAGACACCCACTACCACACCCAGCTAATTCTATTCTCTATTCTCTATGTGCAGAAGCTATATACAGAGAATCTTGGTACACAGATCTTCATGCACATGTGAAAGCACTTTCTAGGATACAAGTAAAGTAAGAGGAATTGCTGCATGAAAGAATAAATGTATTTAAAACTTTGAGGCCAGGTGCAGGGGCTCATGCCTATAATTCCAGCACGTTGGGAGGCCAAGGCAGGCAGATCACCTGAGGTCAGGAGTTCAAGACCCAGCCTGGCCAACAGTGACTCTCTGTCTCTGCTAAAAATACAAAAATTAGCCGGGCATGGTGATGGCCACCTGCAGTCCCAGCTACACGGCTGAGGCAGGAGAATCGCTTGTACCTGGGAAGCAGAGGTTGCAGTGAGCCGAGATCTTGCCATTGCACTCCAGCCTGGGCGACAAGAGCAAAACTTCATCTCAAAAGAAAAAAAAAATTGATACCTATTGTCATATTGCCCTCTAAAAGCAAAGAACCAGTAGACCCTACCACCCACAGTTTATATCAATGCCCTACTTCACATACCCTTACAGACTGTATTTCAGTCTCTTAAAAGTCTTCCAATCTAATGATCAAAAACTATTTTCTGGGCTGGGCATGGTGGCTCATGCCTGTAATCCCAGCACTTTGGGAGTCTGAGGCAGGTGGATCACCTGAGGTCAGAAGTTCGAGACCAGCCTGACCAACATAGTGAAACTCCATCTCTACTAAAAATACAAAATTACCCATATGTGGTGGTACGTGCTTGTAATCCTAGCTACTCAGGAGGCTGAGGCAGGAGAATCACTTGAACCTGGGAGGCAGAGGTTGCTGTGAGCCAAGATCACGCCACTGCACTCCAGCCTGGACGAGAGTGAAACTCTTTCTCAAAAAATAAAAATAAATAAATAAATAAATAAA
>NW_016860055.1:0-423 GCF_001698545.2 Rhinopithecus bieti | reverse complement strand
GGCTAGGTCCAGCCGTGCCCGTTTTCAGGGTGACAGAGGTGCTACCTGCAGTTTCCCCAGCATATTAAAACATATGTCCAGAAAATGATTTATACAAGAATGTTCATAGCACTTTTATTCATAATAGGAAAAACTGGAAATATTCAAGCATCTGTCAATACAAGAATGGATCAATAAACGGTGATACATTCATTCCATGAAAAGCCTAAAGGAACAAACTGTTGACACACAAAACAACACAGATGAATCTCAAAGCATTTTGAGTGCAATAGGAGCCAAAGACAAGAGTGTGAGAAAAAAGATAATAATCATGGTCTCAAGAAATGCAGAGCAGAGAGCCCAGAGGCAAAGACTCACAGGACAGCGGGTCGGTCCCAAACTGTGGATCCTAATTAAGAAACTCCTGCTGGATTTTGCCCAGCT
>NW_016860054.1:0-422 GCF_001698545.2 Rhinopithecus bieti | reverse complement strand
GAGCCGGGCGCGGTGGCTCAAGCCTGTAATCCCAGCACTTTGGGAGGCCGAGACAGGTGGATCACGAGGTCAGGAGATCGAGACCATCTCTGGCTAACACGGTGAAACCCCGTCTCTACTAAAAATACAAAAGCTAGCTGGGCGAGGTGGCGGCGCCTGTAGTCCCAGCTATTCGGGAGGCTGAGGCAGGAGAATGGCGTGAACCCGGGAAGCGGAGCTTGCAGTGAGCTGAGATCTGGCCACTGCACTCCAGCCTGGGTGACAGAGCGAGACTCCGTCTCAAAAAAAAAAAAAAAAAAGAGTTACATGATTATCATGTTTTCTGAGATAATGAGATCCATGTGATTTAGTTTAATAGGTCATGGCTCACCATATACTCAGTCATCAACAAACATTTTCTAGAAAAATCACTGGTTTTATTT
>NW_016860053.1:0-422 GCF_001698545.2 Rhinopithecus bieti | reverse complement strand
CCGCCTCAGCCTCCCAAAGTGCTGGGATTACATGCATGAGCCACCATGCCCGGCTTGGGAATAATTTAATTATTACGGTGAATCGTGAGAGTCATGGATTATAACCTATTGCATTCACGAGTCCGTGCAGACATAAATAAATCACTTGCCCAAGATCACAGTGGGATAAGGTAGCACTGGGGACAAAGGACACTCACTCTCATTTTCCTTTAGCGCTTCCTTCCCCCCAGATGCTGTGAGTGGTAAGGACATAGAGCAAGCTGGAGGCCCAGAAAATGCCTAGAGAGAGCATCCAGGACATATGGACTTTTGAGATCTGTCCAGTGTCATTTCCTGTTTCAAATCACGCGGGGGGAAGGGAAGGTGCAGGAGGTGCAGTGAGGGAGGGGGTCTGGGGTGAGAGAGGCCAAAGAGCAGGGAGA
>NW_016860052.1:0-1073 GCF_001698545.2 Rhinopithecus bieti | reverse complement strand
TCCTTTTCTTTTGTGATATTGCTTATTGTGTTCTATTTTTTCTTTTTCTTGAGAGGAAATAAGCTTTCCATGGGGAACTGAGCCACAAATTATGGTAGCTACTTACTTTTATACTTTTTATTTAAATGATTAAACATTTATTATCTCAATGTTTTTAGTCTTTCGGGAATAATTATTATCTATCTACAGTATTATTTACAACTACAACTACATCTACAATAGTTGTATTTATTATGAAATGCCATTTGGAGCTCTTACTATGACAAACTGCAAAAGGAATATAAATTTTGTTTTAGCTTTTTTTCATTAGTACTGTGTAAATAAAATAACTATCTGAGAAAATTATGGAAAATGTAATCTCCAAGTAAGATGTTTAAATAGCTCATCAGAGTGATTTGGGGAAGCTATTAATTTCACTATTATCAGTTATAAGACATAAGTCCCCTTCTCTCTTCTGTTGTTATACTCAGGACACATAGCTTCATGCTATAGCTGCTTCCTGTTCCAGGAGGCACAGAGAAGTCAGTCCAGATGTCCCAATCATAACTGCGATCTACATCTGCTTTAGAAACAAGGTTAGCAAAAGGTTAGACTTTTAGAAGAATAGCAATCACAAAAGAGTCACCACATCTTCCCCCATCATTTTCATGCTTGCGTACTAAAAAGTCAGTAGCTGGCCAGGTGTAGTGGCTCATACCTGTCTATAATCCTGGCACTTTGGGAGGCCAAGGTGGGAGGATTGCTTGAGCCCAGGAGTTCGAGACCAGTTTGGGGAACATAGTGACACCCTGGACTACAAATTTTAAAATGTTTTAAAAAATAGGCAATGCCCTATTTTTTTGTAGTTGTAAGACGTATAGCTAGTTAGTTCTGAATTATGCAAACTATCCATATTTGATCAGTTTTGTAATCATTGTCAAGTATATCAAAGCAGGGTAAAGGAGACAGAGGAAAGTATTTATCTACTCTACCCATTTAAGAAGGTCATTTGTAAGCCCTGCTTTCTCACACTAGCATTTAAGTGCTAAACTTACCAGAATAGTGCAGCTAAGGGAAACAGCATTGACTTTTTT
>NW_016860051.1:0-1496 GCF_001698545.2 Rhinopithecus bieti | reverse complement strand
AAGGGCTGGGATTACAGGCTTGAGCCACCGCGCCCGGCCTTTTTTTTTTTCTTGAGACACAGTTTCACTCTTGTTGTCCAGGCTGGAGTGCAATGGCACGATCTCGGCTCACTGCAGCCTCTGCCTCCTGGGTTCAGCAATTATCCTGCCTCAGACTCCCGAGTAGCTGGGATTACAGGCACGTGCCACCACACCTGGCTAATTTTGTATTTTTAGTAGAGACGGGGTTTCTCCGTTTAGGTCAGGCTGGTCTCGAACTCCCGACCTCAGGTGATCCACCTACCTCGGCCTCCCAAATTGCTGGGATTACGGGCATGAGCCACTGTGTCCGGCTCATTAGATTTTCTTCTATAGCTGCATATATGGATGTTTTTTAATTTACTGGTTGTTTCTAATTTTCTGTTGAAATATGTTGACAAACTTCCTTACCTATAAATGTCTATTCATATCAGATGATTTCAATAAGGATAAATTCTTAGAAACACAATTTCTGGGTCTGAACTTTTTTTTTTTTTGAGACAGAGTCTTGTTCTTTTGCCCAGGCTGGAGTGCAGTCTTGCAATCTCGGCTCATTGCAACCTCCGCCTCCGTGGTTCAAGCAATTCTCTTGTCTCAGCTCCCCCACATCCCACCCCTGTAGCTGGGATTACAGGCATGCACCACCACGCCTGGATAATTTTTATGTTTTTAGTAGAGACGGGATTTTGGCATATTGGCCAGACTGCTCTTGAACTCCTGGCCTCAAGTGACCTGCCTGCCTAAGCCTCCCAAAGTGCTGAGATAACAGGTGTGAGCCACTGTGCCTGGCCCTGAACATTTTAAATTACAGAGTCTTTTTTAGTATATATTGTCCATTATCTTCCAGAAAGTTTGTACAAATCTATACTTTCATTCAGAATATATATAGCAAGAGCCTATTTGTGAATATCTTAATCAGCCATTAGGAATCCTGCAAGCAAATATTTTTATCCCATTGTACAGTTGAAGAAACTGAGATTGAGAGAGGCTGAGTCACTTACTCAGAGTCAAAACATCTAGGAAAGGGCAGAGCTGGCTGGTTCCAAAACCCTGTCCCCCTCCCCTCCACTATTCCCTCAGTCATTGTTTTAATGCAGAAGGAGACTTAGAGATCCTTAAAATTTTGGGGTTGGTAATTTCTTTTGTCTGACAGAAACAGTCAGATGAAAATAATTCTAAATTTTCACAGAAGATCAAATCATTGCCAAGCACGGTGGCTCACGCCTGAGGCGGGTGGGTCACCTGAGGTCAGGAGTTTGAGACCAGCCTGACCAATATGGTGAAACTCCGTCTCTACTAAAATACAAAAGTAGCCAGGCATCGTGGTGTGCGCCTGTAGTCCCAGCTACTTGGGAAACTGAGATAGGAGAATTGCTTGAATCCAGGAGGCGGAGGTTGCAGTGAGCTGAGATTGTGCCACTGCACTCCAACCTGGGCAACAGAGCAAGACTCTTGTCTCAAAAAAAAAAGAATATCAG
>NW_016860050.1:0-338 GCF_001698545.2 Rhinopithecus bieti | reverse complement strand
AAACACTTTATTGGCAACCCCTACTGCTTTATAAAATGATCTTGTGTTCCAGCATGAGGTTAGAGGAATGAAAATAGATATAGTTTATTACCATTCCTGTTAGCGATGGGGGTCAATATTTAAAGGCAAGTCTGGCTCATCAATGTAGAAAAGACTTCACAGTTCAGGACATTATGTGCAAAAACTGTTTTGGTGAACACATTTTACCAAAGCAAACAAGATGTATCTCCCTCCACCCTCCATGTCCTACTCCCAGCAGATACTTCACCAAGATGTTAACAATTCCCGAATTAATTTCTTTTTTTCTTTTATGGTTTAGTGGTACTTTATTTATTTAT
>NW_016860049.1:0-2070 GCF_001698545.2 Rhinopithecus bieti | reverse complement strand
AAATTCGCCGGTCGTGGTGGCGGGCGCCTGTAATCCCAGCTACTCGGGAGGCTGAGGCAGGGGAATGGCGTGAACCCGGGAGGCAGAGCTTGTAGTGAGCCGAGATCGTGCCACTGCTCTCCAGCCTGGGAGACACAGTGAGACTTGGTCTCAAAAAAAAAAAAAAAAAAAGAGAGAGAGAAGAGAGCCTGAGCTTGTTGACACCCCACGAGATTTGCCCACAGGCTGCAGGACTTCGCGTGGCCACTCCTAAACCTCTTGGCTCAGCGCGTGGGCACCACTCAGCAGCTGACGACGGCCCTCGATGGAATAAATAACCCTCCCCGTGAGCTCATTCTTCCATCAGCCCCTCCCCGCCACTCACTCTGGCCCACGGATCAGGGGAATTGCTGGGGACATGGCCGAATGCAGCATCCGGTGGCTCAGGGGCTAGGACGGCTGACGCAGTGATGAGCCTGCTCCTGCTCGTCTGCTCTCTGGGGTCACAGCCGGACTCGGGGGCAGGGGCAGGTCTTCAGGGCTAGGGTCTCTGACCCGAAATGCTGGGAGGGTTTCCTCCATTGCATTCCCTTCGGAGCTCCTGGAGACTCAGAGATAAAGACCACAGAGGCTGACCTTGGGCTGCCGGGGTTTGCCTGGAATCTAGGTGCATTTCTTGGGGCTCCCAGGACACACTAACATGAACTTGGTGGCTTAGAACAGAAACCTATGCCCCCACAGTTCTGGAGACCAGAAGCCTGAGGTCAGTATCACTGAGGTCAGATTTCACTGTGCTGAAATCCCGGTGTGGGCTGGGCTGCGCTCCCTCCAGAGGCTCCAGGGGAGGGTCCTTGCCTGGCCTGTCTTCTGATCGTTCCTGGTGTCACTTGACTTGTGGTCACTGCAATCTTCAAAGTCCACATCTCCACCTCTCCTTCTGCCCTCCTTTTCTTAAAATGCATGTGATTGCAGTTAGGGCCCCCTGCTAATCCAGGATCACCCGCATCTCCAGCCCTTTAACCTCACCTGCCATGATCCTTTTAGAAGGTAACATTTACAGGTTCTGGGGATTAGGACCTGCTATGTCTTGGGGGACTTTTATTCTACTTCCTCCAAACTCCTTCACTTACAAGCTGTGTGGGCGAGGTACTTATCCTCCCTGTGCCTCAGTTTCCTCGTATAAAAATAGCAGATACTCTGCTTTTTGTTTTTTGGGTTTTTTTTTTAGACAGAATCTTGCTCTGTTGCCCAGGCTAGAATGCAGTGATGTGATGACCACTCACTGCAGCCTTAACCTCTCAGGCTCAAGCGATCCTCCTGCCTTGGCCCCCCAAGTAGCTGGGACTATAGGTGCGTGCCATCACGCCCAGCTACCTTTTGTATTGTTTGCAGAGACAGGATTTCACCGTGTTGCCCAGGCTGGCCTTGAACTCCTGAGTGCATAGATCTGCCCACCTCAGCCTCCCAGTGCTGGGATTACAGGTGTGAGCCACCACACCCAGCTGACACTCTGCTTTTTAACAAAAGAACCCACTATTTTTAGCTGGCCACAAGGTCATTCGAATACAGACTGCATTTCCCAGGTCCCCTTGCAGCTTCACAAGACCACGTGCCCAAGTCCAGCCAATGGGACATAAGCAGCGGTTGGTGTGTAGGGCTTCTGGGCAGGGTCCTACTCCTTTCCTTCCCTCATTTATGCCATGATATTTAGAGGACTGGGACCATCTTAGACCGTGAGGTGAATTTGGGAGTGGAGGCCAACACGTCACAGGTTTTTATGAAGATTAAATAAGAGGCACACGTGCAGCCTTGAGGAGAGGCCTGACACGTACACATGCTCCATGGGGGCTTATTTCTCTTTCCCTACTGCTGCTTCTTCCCCTCTTCTCCTTCCCCTTCCCCTCTACCTCTTTTCTTCCTCTCCCCTCCTTCTCCTCCCCTCCTTTATTCCCCCCCCCTTCCTCTTCCCACTCCCCTCCTGGCTTCTCTTCCCCCTTTCCCTGTCTTCCTTCCTCTCCGTCTCTTTCTGTCCCTCCCCTCTCCTTCCTCCTTCTCTCCCTCCTCATCCTCCTTTCCCTCCTCCTCCTCTCC
>NW_016860048.1:0-1319 GCF_001698545.2 Rhinopithecus bieti | reverse complement strand
TAAAAGTTGGTGTTTAAATTTCGTATGCCTTTCCTTGCTCCTAATGATAAATATGTCATCCTTATACTTCTCTCCTTACAGAAAATCAATACCATGCTTTTCTTTTTATAATGTATATACATTTTAAGTATTGTCTCTTCATGAGTGTATATTAACAATCTGCTCATGATATACCTCTTTTTTTTTTTTTTTTTTTTTTTTTTGGAGATGGAGTCTCACTCTGTTGTCCAGACTGGAGTGCAGTGGCACTATCTCAGCTCACTGCAAGCTCCGCCTCCCGGGTTTACGCCATTCTCCTGCCTCAGCCTCCCGAGTAGCTGGGATTACAGGCACCCGCCACCACGCCCAGCTAGTTTTTTTGTATTTTTTAGTAGAGACGGGGTTTCACCGTGTTAGCCAGGATGGTCTCGATCTCCTGACCTCGTGATCCGCCCGTCTTGGCCTCCCAAAGTGCTGGTATTCATGATATACTTCTTAAGGTTTTAATTGTTTCTATCTTGCTGGAGTTTGTTGTGCTTCTTAGATCTGTATGTTTAGAACTTTCGTGAAATTTAGAAAGCCGGTGGCTGTTTGTTTCAACCTTTTTGCCCCTTCCTCTCTTGCTTTTCTTCATTTTCCTTGCCAATTAAATGTATTTTAGACATCTTGATATTATTCCACCGGTCACTGAGGTTTTGTTCTTTTTTTATTATTATTAATTTCAGTCTTTTTTTATTCTTTTTCTTCAGGTTAGCTAATTTCCATTGCTATGTTTATGTTTTCAAGTCCACAGATTCTTTCTTCTGCAATGTCTATTTTGCAGTTTATTTAATTTGGTGTATTTTGCATCTCTATTACATTTTCAGCCCTATAGGTACCATTAATTTCTATTATCTTTCTTTTTCCCTCATTATGTTCATTAAAAAAGAACCATGAAGTCACTTATAGCACCTATTTTAAAGTCATTGACTGTTAATTTCATCATTTCTTTTATTTATGCATTTGGATTTTTCTTTTTTTCTTTTTTTTTTTTTTTTTGCGGCACCTGTGGGAATTTATTAGGGGAGCATTTCCTAAATGTGCAGGGACCAGAAGGGCAGGGGTGGGAGGGGTCCGCAGCCAGGCTCTGTGAGGTGTGGTCTCGCGGAGGACTCAGGGTGAGGGGTGCTCGTCCTCAGGCCCGGCCACTGCTCTGAAGAGCACATTATCTGCTGCTGCAGCTGGATAAAGTCTTGCACACAGGCATCCAACATGGCCTCGGTGAGGACCCCATCCTTGGAGGCATACGCCTTGTCCCGACAGGACAAAGCCAGGTTTGCGATCTTCTTGCCCGACATGCG
>NW_016860047.1:0-257 GCF_001698545.2 Rhinopithecus bieti | reverse complement strand
GTCTTTCTTTCTTTCTTTTCTGTCTTTCTTTCTGTGTGTCTGTCTTTCTGATTTCTGTCTATGTCTTTCTGTCTGTCTTTCTTTCTGTCTGTCTGTCTTTCTGTCTTTCTGTCCGTCTTTCTGTCTGTCTTTCTGTCTTTCTGTCGTTCTGTCTTTCTGTCTGTTTTTCTGTCTTTCTGTCTTTCTGTCTTTCTTTCTTTCTGTCTGTCTTTCTGTCTGTCTGCCTTTCTGTCTTCCTCTCTTTCTGTCTTTCTGTC
>NW_016860046.1:0-1332 GCF_001698545.2 Rhinopithecus bieti | reverse complement strand
TGTAGGTTGCCTGTTTACTTTCATGATAGTTTCTTTTGCTGTGCAGAAGCTCCTTAGTTTAATTAGATCCCATTTGTCAATTTTGCCATTGCTTTTGGTGTTTTATACATGAAGTCTTTGCCCGTACCTATGTCCTGAATGGTATTGTCTAGGTTTTCTTCTAGGATTTTATGGTACTAGGTCTTACATTTAAGTCTTTGATCCATCTTGTGTTGATATTTGTATAAAGAGTGAGGAAGGGGTACTGTTTCAGTTTTCTGCGTATGGCTAGCCAGTTTTCCCAACACCATTTATTATATAAGGAATCCTTTCCCCATTGCTTGTTTTTGTCAGGTTTGTCAAAGATCAGATGGTTGTAGATGTGTGGTGTTATTTCTGAGGCCTCTGCTCTGTTCCATTGGTCTATATATCTGTTTTGGTACCAGTACCATGATGTTTTGGTTACTGTAGCCTTGTAGTATAGTTTGAAGTCAGGTAGTGTGATGTCTCCAGCTTTGTTCTTTTGCATAGGATTGTCTGGGCTATACTTTTAATAGTGATTTATAGAAGATCTAACATGGGTCAGGTGTGTGTTCAGCTCTAGGTAATACTAGGAGGAAGAAGACATACCCCTAATTTCAAAGAGCTCAAAGGATTATCATTATCTTACCTCCAAAATCTAGCATTCTGATTGACACACAACAGGTGCTCAGTAAATCTTTGCTGAATCAATGGAAGGTCTGCTTAGTATTACAGAAAGATTGCTGCAAATACAGTCATAAACACACAGGAGCTCCAAGCTGGAGGGGCAGAGTAAATAAAAGGATCAGACATGAATGAAATGAGGGGGGATAATAATAGGTGTGGCTGGGATTAGACAATATGGAAGAGAAATGTGGTGTGAAAAAAAAAAAAGTTCTTAAAATGGAAGATGTAGGCTGGGCTCCATGGCTCATGTCTATAATCCACACATTTTGGGAGGCTGATATGGGTGGATAACCTGAGGTCAGGATTTTAGGACCAGCCTTGCCAGCATGGTGAAACTCCATCTCTACTAAAAATACAAAAATTAGCCAGGCGTGGTGTTGCCTACCTGTAATCCCAGCTACTCGGGAGGCTGAAGCAGGAGAATTGTTTAACCCTGGGAGGCGGAGGTTGCAGTGAGCTGAGATCATGTCACTGCACTCTAGCCTGGGCAACAGAGTGAAACTCTGTCTCAGATATATATAAATAAATAAATAAATAAATAAATAAATAAACAAACAAACAAATAAATGGAAGCTGTAAATTAATTTTATAAGAAAGGAAAAAAGTTAATGAAGACATGAAAATTAAAAATTTTCCAACATTTAC
>NW_016860045.1:0-1332 GCF_001698545.2 Rhinopithecus bieti | reverse complement strand
TTGGCTATTTTGAGTCCTTTGCATTTCCGTATTAACTTTATTTTGTCAATTTCTGCAAAAAAGTCAGTGGGGCTTTTGATGGAAATTGCGTTGCATTATTTCTTCAATAATTTATGCAGTTTTCAGTGTACAAATCTTAACTTAATTTGTTAAATTTATTCTGAGGAATTGTATACTTTTTGATGCTAATGTGAGTGCAATTGTATTCTTAATTTCATTTGCAGATTGTCATTGCTAATGGATAGAAATACAATTGATTTCTGTATATTGATCTTGTATTTTGCAACCTTGATGAACTCACTTATTAGCTCTGATCATTTTTAAGTGAATTCCTTAAGATTTTCTGTAGACAAGGTCATGTCATCTATGAATACAAACAGTTTTACTTTTTCCTTTCCAATTTGGAAACATTTTATTTCTTATATTTGCCTAATTGTCTTAAATGGCACAACGCTGACTGAACATGATGAGAGAAGATATTTTTGCTTTGTTTTTTAACTTAAAGGGAAAGCATTTGATCTTTTTTTCCTTAAGTATGATATTAGCTGTGTTTTTTTTATTTTTTATTTTTATTTTTTGTAGACGTTCTTTAACAGGTTGAGAAAGTTTGCTTCTAATTTTAACTTGTCGAGTGTGTTTTATCATGAAAGGGGGATTAATGTGTCAAAATTATTTTCTGCATCTATTGAGATTATCATGTGGTTTTGCCCTTTATTCTACTAATATAACAAATCAGATCGATTGATTTCCATATGTTAATTCAACCTTGTATTCCCGGGATAAATCCTATTTGGCCATGTTGTACAATCCCTTTTTTCTGCTGCTAGATTAAATTTCCTAGAATTTTATTAATGGCTTTTGCATCTGTATTCATAAAGCATATGTAATTTTATTTTGATGTCTTTGCTTGCTTCTAGTATCAGAATAATCCTGGCTTCCTGAAATGAGTTTGGAAGTATTCCCTTTTCTTTTTTTGTTTCACAGAGTTTGTAGAGGATTGGCATTAATTCTTTATATATTTGGCAGTTTTCGCTAGTGAAGCCATCTGGGCTAGGGTTTGTCTTTTTGGGAAACTTTTACAGTATTAACTTAACATTTTGCTATGTGTCTTCAGATTTTCTATTTCTTCTTGAGTCAGTTTTCATAGTTTGTGTTTTTCTAGGAATTTGTTTTATCTAAGCATCTAACTTATTGGGACACCATTGTTCCTTTATTTTCTTATAATCCTCATTATTTATGAAAAGTCCTTAAAATATCTCCCCTTTTATTCTTTGTTTTATTTGAGCCTTTTGTCTTTAGCATAAAGTATTGTCCATTTTGTTAATCTTTTCA
>NW_016860044.1:0-283 GCF_001698545.2 Rhinopithecus bieti | reverse complement strand
TTTTGAATAGATTTTTTAGTTTTATTGAAATCTTACATGAACAAGAAATTGGAAATACAATCACATCAAAGAACAAATTGTCACGGCTTTTGACGTTTAAGCCAAACAAATTTTGTAGGGCAGATTTCAAAAAGGTGTGAAGTTATAACAATTTAAAAACACAGTTAACCTACTTCTAGGAATGCAAAACATACAATCATAGGTTATTTTCAATACAAGAAAACTTAAATTTGTTTGCTTTAATTTCTTAAAACTACTAAGACAAAGCACTAGCTTGTATTTT
>NW_016860043.1:0-7588 GCF_001698545.2 Rhinopithecus bieti | reverse complement strand
TTACCAATGACTCGACATTAAAACAGAGCATTATAAGAACATCAGAGGTATATGTGTGAATGGATAATACATAATATAGAATATACCAGTTAATGCTTTACATGATATATATAAATAAAATTCAAACATATTTCACATGTAATTATAAAACTGTGGTTGTACATTAAAATATAAGTATTCAATTGTACATGAATTGACAAAGTAAGAATAAATTGCCTGTCAATAAAATATATGTAATTACCAAAGGTAAATTAATGAAAAGAAGTTTGGCTATTCAAAACAAGCAAGGTAGGCTGGTCAAGAAGGAATAAGATTACAGATTCTCTCCTCCAATGATGACACAACCAAAGAACTTGAAAAGGGAAACGATAATAGGCAGATTGGAGACTGAAATCAAAACTTGAATAATGACCCCTCTACAATTGGTGGAGGGGAGACAGCTGTGAGTGCATATGGTTATTTTCTTTCTTTGTTTCCTGGTTTTGACCAGAAGGCAGGCTAAATTCCAAAGGTATGCAGAGGGTACTGACAACAAGACTGTGAAGAAAATCCCTATTTCTAGCCACAACACCAGGAAAATCGGGTTCTACATGTGGAATCCTCAATTTTTTTTCCTCACAATTAACACAGTAATGGAAGCATATAAAACTCCAGGAGAAAACCTCTTTTGGCCAGAGGAAGCAGGGCAGAAAAAATACAAGATAAGCTTAGAACATCTTATAGTGCCAGAAAATAAAGCAGTGTTCAAACATGGACAGGCACATGTTGAAAGGACACAAGATTCAACTTGAAGGAGCTCCCAACAACCAAAGCTAGAACAATTTGAGCAATAAAATAAATGGTACTATTGGATTATAACTGGTAAAATAAAATCTATAAGTCATATTGATATAAATAATGCAATAAATAAATAGGGGAAAATAATTCTTCCTTACAATTACTAAATGTGGAAGTAATGAAATAAACAGAAAATTACAAGTAGGCAAATACCACAGTACTAACTGCTTCACCCAAGATGAATACTAAAATTAGTGGGCTTAAGTATGATAAGAAACAATATATGCATGGTCACAAAGTATCTCCCGATAAAATACTAAATATAAACAGAAAATAATATCTTCTTCTTTACAGTGGAAAATACTAGCAGACACCAACTTAAGCAAGTAACAAAAGTTAATCGTGAGAGTAATAAGACATATTGATGGCTGGGCATGGTGGCTCACCCCTGTCATCCCAGCACTTTGGGAGGCCAAGTTGAGAGGATCACTTGAGCCCAGAAATTTGAGACCAGCCTAGGCAACGTAGGGAGATTCTGTCTCTACAAAAAAAAAAAAATTAGCCAGGCATGATGGTACACACCTGTGGTCCCAGCTTCTTGGGAGGCTGAAACGAGAGGATCACTTGAGCCCAGGAGGTTGAGGCTGCAGTGAGCCATGATCGCACCACTGTACTCCAGCCTGGGCAACAGAGCGAGGTCTTCTCTCAAAAAAAAAGACATACTGGCATCATCTATTCTTGGTATCATGCACTGAAGACACAACATCACTTCTGTGGTATTCTGTCAAAATGCATAATAACCTCAATTCAATCATGAGAAAACATTAGACAAATACATATCAAGGAACAGTTGAGAAAATAAGGAATCAACACTCCACAAGTGTCAAGGTCATCAAAGGAAAGACTGAGGAATTGTCATAGACTGCAGTAGATTAAGGAGACATTATAACTCAATGCAATGTGAGATCCTGGATTGAATCCTAAAGCAGAAAGAAAACTTTAGTGGGAAAACTAATCTCTGAATAAGATCTATAGTTTACTTCAGAGGTCATAAAACGGTTTATGTAAAAGCTTGATAGTAAATATTTTGACTTGTGGACCATATGGTCTCTGTTGCAACTACTCGTCTCTACTCAACTTTGCCATTGTACATATGTGAAAACAGTAAATTAATGAATATGGCTGTGTTTCAATGAAAGCTTATTTATAAAACAGGCAGAGGATCAGATGTGGCACACAGGTGCAGTTTGTAAACCCCTGGCTTAGTTGATAGTATCGTACCAATGTTAATTTCCTGGTTTTGATCATTGTACTATGATAAGGTATTAAATCAGAGAAGCTAGGTGAAAGATACACAGAACTCTGCACTATTTGTGTAACATTTCTGTAAATCTAGAATTGTTTCAAAATAATTTTAAAAAAATATATCATAACCTGAGATCAGAATCAAAGTTCTATTCCAGTGAAAAAATGGGAGAACATAAACGCTAACAGAAATGCTATAAATGGGAGAACATAAATGCTATATAGAATATGTGGGGGGAGAGGGGAACAAAGAGTTATTGTTTAATGGTTAAAGAGATTCCATTTGGAATGATGACACGTTTTGGGGCAGATAGAAGTGATGGTTGCATAAAATGTGAATGTACTTAATGTTACTGAATTGTACACTTAAAATGGGTAAAATGGTAAATTTTATGTTATGTATATTTTACCACAATAAAAAAAAAGAATAGTTAAGCAACTGGAAAGCTGGGAGAATATCAAAACACACATATATCCCTGCATTCACACACAAAAAAATCCTGTAATTAAGTATAATTTTAAGCCTAGTATTAATTTTTCACCCAACATTTAAAAATTTTTGAAATCTACCAAAAATGTGAAAGAATTATTGAATGAATACTTGTATGCCTTATCCTAAATTCATTTATTGTTAGCAGTTTACCACATTTGCTTTTTTTNTTCATATCAATTAAGAAGACCTAACAATTCAACCTCCTGTAAGACTTAAGTCAATCTTCCTCTTCTCCAACAACCCCATTTGTCATCAACTACAGCAATACCTTCCAAACATTCAGTGCCTTCATTCTCACTGAATAAGGAACTAATCTAATCATATGATATTTTTTATTAAAATCTTTCAATAGGAAAAAAAGTAGTCATGCTGAGGTTGTGATTCTTGGGTGTTAGTAATCAACACCTTGTTCCTTGATCTGGGTGCCCTACGTTTACATCAAGATGTCTACTTATTGATAATGTGCACTTCTTTGTACATATATTTCAAATAAAACATTTTTTAAAGTGGTGGTAATCCTCTGTGATTATACTAAAAACTGCTAAATTGTATACTGTAAATGGGTGAACTGTGTGGTTTGTGAGTTTTATCTCAATATAGCTGTTCTATAAAAAGTTTAAAAATAAGGCCAGCACAGTGGCCCACGCCTATAATCCCAGCACTTTGGGAGGCCAAGGCAGGTAGATCACCAGAGGTCCAGAGCTCAAAAATAAATACAGTAATTTTAAAAAAAAAAAAACCTTTTCAATGGCTCTGCATCCTTTAGAGCCTATTATATTTCCCAAACACTTGCAAAAATGCGTTCCTATTCCTAGGTGGCAAAGAAGAGTTCATCTGCCATCCATGGGTTGGGTACTAACAATAGTCTTCAAAATTTACCCCTAGTCATCAAAAAGTCAAACAACAACAACAACAACAAAATCCTTTGTACTTTTTGTTACCCAAAATTCACAGGCAAAATTTACCCAAATTAATTGCATCTTCTACCCTTCTACAGGAAAGCACTGCTTTCACAGTTTTATATGCAATCTTATACTTTCTACATAATGTTTATTTTATTAAATCATATTTATTTCTCTTTATAATCTAATGGTTAAAAATATTCTTTGTGTCATCTAAAGTTTCTGGTTTATCTTCCCACTCTAAATTATTAATTTTCATCTCATGTGATAGTATACCTGTTGCCAGTGTACTGACATTTGCTTAATATAGCTAGTCAATTGTTTGAGTAGATATGCTTAAATTTCTTTCTTTCTTTTTTTTTTTCTTGGAGACAGAGTCTCACTCTGGGGCCCAAGTTGGAGTGCAGTGGTGCTATCTCAGCTCACTGCAACCTCCACCTCCCGGGTTCAAGAGATTCTCCTGCCTCAGCCTCTCGAGTAGCTAGAACTACAGGCGCGTGCCACCACACCCAGCTAATTTCTTGTATTTTTAGTAGAGACAGGGTTTCACCATGTTATCCAGGATGGTCTCAATCTCCTGACCTTGTGATCCACCGGACTCGGCCCCGCAAAGTGCTGGGATTACAGGTATGAGCCACCGTGCCTGGCCATATACTTAAATTTCATTACTATAATTAGTTTACAAAACCAGCACGGTTTTTTTTGTTTTTGTTTTTGTTTTTGAGACAGGGTCTCACTCTGTCACCCAGGCTGCAATGCAGTGGTGCAATCACTGCTCACTACAGCCTTGACCTCTGGGGTTCAGGTGATCCTCCCACCTCAGCCTCCCAAGTAGCTGGGACTACAGGTGCACACCACCACGCCCAGCTATTTCTTGTATTTTTTGTAAAGATGGGGTTTCCCTATGTTGCCCAGGCTGGTCTTAAATTCCTGGGCTCAAGTAATCTGCCCACCTCAGCCTCCCAAAGTGCTAGGATTACAGGCATAAGCCACTGTGCCTGGTCCAATATGTTCTTTACATTCAGCATTAAAATGTCTTACCCTTTCTTCTGTTTCTGCCTTTGACTTCTTTATGCTCTTTAGGCTTTGTCTTTTTTTCTTCTCCAGATTCTCCGTCACTCACAGTCAGTTTGTGCCTCAAAAGCCTATGTCTGTATCTTGGCTTCTTAGATTCTTCAGAATCTGAATCTGACTCAGAATTGATTTGATTTTTTGCTTCTAAATGAAGAAAATAAATCAATAAAACCTTATTCAGTCTTTAAAATGTCTTGTAAATCTATTTTGCCTGTTGACAACTACTGCAACTTACGAAAAAAATCAGTTATACACACACTTTGGTATCATTGGTGTTATCAGGTAATCTCACACATCAGACTTGACAAATTACTATTATTAAATATTGACTAAATATCACCTATATATTTATAGAAACTTTTATAAGGTATAAAATATTTTGCTTTGAAAATCATCTGTTTAGGGCCGGGCACGGTGGATCACGCCTGTAATCCCAGCACTTTGGGAGGCCGAGGCGGGCAGATCATTTGAGTTCAGGAGTTCAAGACCAGCCTGATCAACATGGAGAAACCTCGTCTCTACTAAAAATACAAAATTAGTAGGGTATGGTGGCACAGGCCTGTAATTCCAGCTACTCGGGAGGCTAAGGCAGGAGAATCACTTGAACCTGGGAGGCAGAGGTTGCAGTGAGCCAAAATTGCACTATTGCACCCCTGCCTGGGCAACAAGAGCAAAACTCTGTCTCAAAAAAAAAACAAAAACAAAAACAAAAAACAAAAAACATCTGTTTATTGGCAGTAACTGATAAAATTAGAGTAACTTCCATAATTATTACAAGCTATTCAAGAGAAGTCGTGGTAACAAAGTCTTAAACATTTTCATGAACTCTAAATGCCTGTATTAAGAGATTTCTTTTTCTTCTTCTTCTTTTTGAGATGGAGTCTCGCTTTGTCACCCAGGCTGGAGTGCAGCAGCACGATCTCGGCTCACTGCAACCTCTGCCTCCCAGGTTCAAGCGATTCTCCTGCCTCAACCTCCTGAGTCGCTGGGACTACAGGCACGCGCTACCACACCCAGCTATTTTTAGTAGAGACAGGGTTTCACCATGTTGGTCAGGCTGGTCTCAAACTCCTGACCTCAACTGATCCACCCGCTTTGGCCTCCCAAAGTCCTGAGATTACAGGCGTGAGCCACCACGCTCAGCCATATTAAGATATTTCTTGGTCAGATATTCTTCAAAGACTGAATTAGTCAAGGAATCAAACTATGACATTATAAACTTCTCTTTGGGGAGCTCACCCTCATCTCCTGGGTTTTCTTCATTTTGTTTTCCAGTTCTTTTTTTCCCTTCTTCTGGCTCATCATCTGAAGATCCATCCTCATCAGAGGAAAGATTGGCTTTAATTTCTTCTAAAAGCATCTTCTTGGCAATTCTTGAGAGTAAAAAAACAATAAAAAAAGAACTATATATCTGGGGGTGAAATATACCAAATTAAAAACAAAAACAGACTTCTTGGCATCAAAATAGAAATAAATGTGCCAATAGATTTTACATTGTAAATAAACAATTAGCAAAACCATGTTTTAACCTAAGCTATAAACAAAAACTTTTGAAAATGTTCTTTACACTTATTATTTCTCAATTCTATACAATTCTGCAATATACTGAAAACTCTGAAGGACATATTCTATTGACTATTTTTACTAATTGCAATTCGATGCTGGATAACCTCCCAATCCTCTATTTGCTTTGCTGACATCATCCTACAACTACAATGTCAGACAGGTCAACAATAGTAAATGAACTTGTTCAGACACATGGCATTCCAAGATAATTTAATTCACGAGAGGTTTAATTCAACAGCAAAATATATTCTTGGAAAACCAATGTGTAATAAACCACTATATAATAACACCTTGCCTCAAACTAGAGGATGATAGTTTTGGACCTTAATTTCAATGTACTACATAAATTCTGTTAACCAGATGAAAGCATACACAAATGCTAAGTATTGCAGCAATAAATAATCTCTAATAATATTCAAGACAGGGGAAAGAAGGGACATGATTGCTATTAATTACATACATGGTAAAAAGAACACGAATTACCATAAATGGGTTACTTTAAAAAAAAAATAGTGCAGTTGTTTCACTCACAAGAAAATTTCTCAAGATGCTCCTCAAAGACCAATTTGCTAATGGAAAATCAATTACTAAAAGCATAAGAAAACACTACTTTTACTTCTACCATCATATGTTAAAATAAAATATATTCCTAGGAAATCTCCATGTTTGTACTCAAGAAAATAACTGAAAAGTAAGATAAAAGCAATCATACAGCTTTTGTACAAGACAAGATGTTTTGATAAGTCTGGGTATCCTTTCAATACAAATTCACAAATCACAGTAACAAGAAAATAGTTTATAGTTAAGTTCAAAAAGAAGATGGCATGATCCTGACAGTCTGCCATGAGCTAATCTGTATGGGATAAACATATTCTCTGCAATCAGGACTGACTCTCTAGCTAAGTCAAAAACCTGTAGCTGGGATGATGGAACATTTGTTATTTCTGGATCTGAAAGCCCTCTTTACACTTCTTAGCACACACCCACATTTCAGTGAAGAATTCATTCAATGGCAGGAGATATTAATGCATGTTAGCTGCCTCCTAAATTTTATTTGACAGATAGATTGCTCATTACTATTCATATTCAAAGATGCATAGCAAAGGCATCTAAATAGACTGAAGCAAAACAGGCAATCACTTCCATAAATGTTTATTATATGCCTTTTGGTGCTTTCTCCCTCAAACAGATGGATCAGAAATATTTAGACAACACAGAGAATCATCAATTGCTAAAGGAAGCCACAGATGCGTTTGTTTTTCTGAGGATTTCTGCCCTGATTTGTATTTCAATAAAGTGAAGATTAGACCACACCAATTTAAATCTTACTAAAGTTGAGCTATAAAGTTTTGCTCTTACATTTCTAGATCAATGGTTTGCACACTGTAAGCTTTTCTAAAATGGGACAAATACAGGGTTGCCAACTTTTCATTTTGCCAAAAAAAGTTTAAACCCAAATTCCATTTACTTT
>NW_016860042.1:5820-7775 GCF_001698545.2 Rhinopithecus bieti | reverse complement strand
AAAAAGTATTTTTTAGACTAAGGTCAACCTCAATGACTTAGGACTTGTTGCTGTTTCTCCTTTTCTCTTTGCTTGGAGTTTGTATAGGCTTACTTTTTTCCTCCTTGTTGTTCTTTAGTGGTTTTGGAGGAAACATTGGGAGATGGAGACCTAGGTGGCCCTGGCTGTCCTAGAAGTCCCTAAAAGTGAATACATCTTGAAGGTAAGGCTTCTTTTGTACTATGGGACAGTTACCCCTGTTAAAAGACAAGTTGTACTTTTATGGAGACCACCACTAAAATGTTGCAAAGGTCAAACAGACATTAATTGCTTCAATTTATGGTAGTTCACACCACCATATGCAAGAAACTTTGAGAAACCTTTAGTATTTGATGACGTCATCCAGTTTTTTAAAACTCTAGCTATTTGTCCAAATTTGCCTCAGTCTTTTGGATACTTCCAGAAGCTTTACTTTGGGGTAATGACAGTATGAGTAATCCATGCTGCTGAGTCACATTCAATTAATATAATTGTACAACTTAGGCTAAGTTTGCTGTTTTGTTTTGTTTTATTTTTAACTCCTGGTAATGTCAACAGATAAACAATTCACCTCAATTGTCAATTATTTGAGAAAAGATCCTTTAATCATATTCATCATACTTGAAATATTACACAGTTTAAAATGCCTGCATTCTTTATAGGTGGAGCAGAATATTAATTAAAATGTTTGCTTTTTTTATATATAGCAAATAGCATGTTACTATCATCAAATATCAAATGAAATACATATAATTCTCTAATAACTGTGACTTTGATGGTCCTATGATGATGTGTATTATGTGATCTGTTTGAAATCTTGTAGGTCACTGGGAGCAGATTAACCCCTCCCAAAATCAATTAAATTAGAAATTCGAAGAAAGAAGTACAGTTTATGTACTATGTCTAATTTACATGTGATTATATTTTAAAGGAATATTTTGAGCTACCTTTTGCAAAAGTAAGACATAACTGACAACTGTGTGTCTTTGAAAGTTCCATATTTGATAGATCCCTAAAATAGGAACAAAGTAAATTAATTCAAGATTCCCTCACTGTGAAAATTATGAAGAATTGGCCCTTTGGGAAATCACATTAACTTTTTCTCACCGAATTGATTATTCACTAAACCCTCTTGTCTTTTAAAACTTGTTCAATGCAGTCAACTTTACAACATCTTCGACTTAATGCTTGACTTCTACTATACTTTATACTTTCTAATGCTTTATTTCTACTTGATTTAGTTATGCATAAGAAATCTCACACATTAAATCTCATTATCACTTAGAAATGACCCGTCATCAAGTTCGCAAACTCTAAAATGCAAACCTCCTGTTGTCTCAGATCTCCTGCCCTCCTGCTTCTACTGAGTATTCACAAGGCCTTTGATTCCCAGTGACACCCAGTCCCTTTACTATTCGCTCAGACCATCACCTTAGACTTCATTTGCTACCTCAAGCAGCCTGGACCCCTGAATTGGCTGTTACAGTAGTGCCCCTGCTACTATCCCAAGATCCCTTGCTTCTTTGAACTGTAATTGTTGCCCTGCCATTTTCCACTGTGGTTAACCCCAGAGGGATTCTATTCTGACACCCAGACTTCCAAACTGGCTTCACTGTTAACTGGGACTGCCTAGCATCAGTTGAGCTTTTTGTGTCTTTCTATGTTGTCTTCCTCTTACTTTCCACGTCTTCTTTTCTACACCTTAGTTCTTTTCAAGTCTCCTAACCGACTTTTACAACCTCATATATCACTATTCTCCTAAACTTCTGCTTCAATCAAATTGGGCTGTTTACTGATTCTAAAACGAACCCCGTGCTTTTCTACCCCTTTGCTTTGCTTCTTGCTATACCCTCAGCCAGCATTAGCCACTCCCATTGTCCTGTCAAAAGGCTGTATAGGCATACATCATTTTTTTTTTTTTTTTTTTTTTTTTTTTT
>NW_016860042.1:0-1424 GCF_001698545.2 Rhinopithecus bieti | reverse complement strand
CTGGAACTTTCATAGCCAGAGAGTAGAAGTCAGTGCCTGGCTTCAAAACTTCAAAGGCAAGCTGATTCTCTTGTTAGGGGTTAATGCAGCTGGTGACATTGAATTGAAGCCAGTGCTCATTTACTATTCTGAACATCCTAGATTCCTTAAGAATTATGCCTACTCTTTCTCTGTTCTAAAATTGAACAACAAAGCCAGGATGACAGCACATCTGTTTATAACATGGTTTACTGAATATTTTAAGCCTACTCTTGAGACCAACTGCTCAGGGAAAAGATTCCTTTGAAAATATCACTGCTCATTGGCAATGTACTTGTTTACTCAAAAGCTCTGATGGAGTTGTAAAAGAAGATTAAGGTTGTTTTCATGTTTGCTAATACAATATCAGTTCTGTAGCCCAAGGATCAAGGAGTAATTTTGTCCTTTAAGTCTTATTACTTAAGTAATACATTTTGTAAGGCTACAGCTGCCATGGATAGTGACTACTCTGATCGATCTGGGCAAAGTTGGTTGAGAACCTTCTGGAAAGGATTCATCATACTTGATACTATTAAGAACACTCATGACACATGAGAGAATACCAAAATATCAACATTAATAGGGGTTTGGAAAATGTTGATTCCAACCAGCATGGATGATTTTGAGGGGTTCAAGACTTAAATGGAGGAAGTAACTGAAGATGTGGTAGAAATAGCAATAAATTTAGAAATAGAAATGGATCCTCAAGATGTGACCGAATTACTACAATCTCATGATCAAACTTGAATGGATGAGGTGTTGCTTCTCACGGATGAACAAAGAAAGTGGATTTTGAGATGCAATCTACTTTTAGTTTAGATGATATGAACATTTTGAAATGACAACTGAATTGATCTGTTCTCACATTGCTATAAAGAAATACTGGAGACTGGGTAATTTATATAAAAAAGGTTTAATTGGCTTATGGTTCTGCAGGCTGTACAGGAAGCATAACAAAGGCATCTGCTTCTGGGGAGACCTCAGGAAGCTTACAATCATGGTGGAAGGTGAATGGGGAGCAGGCATCTCACATGGCAGGAGCCGGAGCCAGAGTAGAGGGAGGTGCCATACACTTTTAACCAACCAGATCTCATGAGAATTCACTCACCATTTAAGACAGCTAAACCATTTGTAAGAATCCACCTCCAAGATACAATCACCTCCCACCAGGCCTCACTTCCAACATTGAGCATTACAACTCTACATGATATTTAGGTGGTGACACATATCTAAACTATATCATTCTGCCCCTGGCCACCCTTCACAAATCTCATGTTCTTCACACATTTTAAAATCCCTTCCCAACAGTTCCCCCAAATCTTAACTCATTTTACCATTAACTCAAAAGTCCACAATCTGATGTCTCATTGGAGACAAGGCAAATCTTTTCCACCTATGAGCGTGTA
>NW_016860041.1:5861-7156 GCF_001698545.2 Rhinopithecus bieti | reverse complement strand
TTCAAATATATGCAAAAGCAGAGAAAATGGCATAAGTCCCAGTTGCGTGTTGCCATCACTCAACTTCAAAATTGTCATAATTCTGTCATTCTTGTTTCATCTCTACCCTTCCTAAAATATTTTAAAACAAATCCTAGTCAACATATTATTTCACTTGTACATATTTCTGCAACTTGTAAATGTTACCTTATATGAGAAAAGGTCTTTGCAGATGTGATTAAGTTAAAGACCTTAAGACAGGGGTATACAGGGGTATTATCCTGAATTATTCAGATGGGCCCTAAAAGCAATCACGAGTTTCCTTATAAAAGGGAGGCAAAGGTAGATTTGACACAGAGAGTGATGCGACAATGGAAGCAGAGAGATTTGAAGATGCCACACTGTTGGACTTCAAGATGGAGGAAGTGGACCATGAGGAAACGTATACAGCTTTAGAAGCTGGAAAAAGCAAGAAAGCAGATTATCCCTGTATTAGTCCCTTCCCATGCTGCTAATAAAGACATACTCGAGACTGGGTAATTTATAAAGGAAAGAGGTTTAATTGACTTAACCTAATTGACTTAAACTAATTAGACTAATTGACTTTTAATTCAGCAGAACTGGGGAGGCCTCAGAAAACTTACAATCATGGTGGAAGGGGAGGCAAATACATCCCTCTTCACATGGCAGCAGCAAGAAATGCAGAGTGAAGTGGGGGAAAGCCCCTTATAAAACTATCAGATCTCATGAGAACTCACTCACTATCACAAGAACAGAATGGAGGTAACCACCCCCATGATTCAATCACCTTCCACTGGGTCCCTCCTACAACACATGGGGATTATGAGAACTACAATTCAAGATGAGATTTAGGTGAGACATAGCCAGACCGTATCAATCCTGTAGAGCCTCCAGAAGGAGTGTGGTCCTGCTGACATCTTGGTTTCAGCCAAGTGAAACTGGTTTCAGATCAGGTAACTCTAGAACATTTTCATCACTCCAAAAGGAAAAGTCACAATCTTTATTTTATTTTTAATTTTTGTCAAATATAAAATGCACGGCTTAATCATGGAAGTCTAGTTTATATTTCTGTCCCTCCCATCCTTTTTCTTCTTTTTCTCCTTTTTAAAAGTTGTTGCTTAACCTTTGTTTTTATTATTATAAACAAATATGCATAATCTTTTTTTTTTTTTTTGAGACAGTCTTGCTCTGTCACCCAGGCTAGAGTGCAGTGGCGCGATCTTGGCTCACTGCAACCTCTGCCTCCTGGGAAGTGATTCTCCTGCCTCAGCCTCCCGAGTAGTTGGGATTACAGG
>NW_016860041.1:0-5809 GCF_001698545.2 Rhinopithecus bieti | reverse complement strand
CTGGGAAGTGATTCTCCTGCCTCAGCCTCCCGAGTAGTTGGGATTACAGGTGCCCACCACTGCACCTGGCTAATTTTTGTATTTTTAGTAGAGACGGGGTTTCACCATCTTGGCCAAGCTGGTCTCAAACTCCTAACCTCGTGAACCACCCATCTCAGCCTCCCAAAGGTGCTGGGATTACAGGCATGAGCCACCGTGCCTGGCCCCCATAGATAATCTTATTTTCTTAGTTGGTTAGTAGAATAGTATATGTACTTTTTATACTTTGTTTTTTTCTACTTGATAATATATCCTGGAAATGATTCCAAAGCAATATATACAGATATCTCGCAACTCTTTTCAGAGCTGCACTGTTCTGTTGTGTGGGTGTACCTTAGTCTATTCAATCAGTCTAATTATGGACATTTGGGTGTTTCTAGTCTTTTGCCATTACAAATAGAGCTGCAATGAATAGTCTTGTGCATATGTCTTTTCATATTTTTTCTAGTGTATACATGATATAAATTATTGGAATTGGGATTGCTGAGGAAAATAGGACTAGTTAAAAAGCATAAAACGAGCATGGTTATCAAAGTTAATTTTTTTACATACACACTCAATTTCCTTTTGAGATCTTATAGAAAGGAGGTTGTTTATGGACAAATAATCAATATCTAAATAGATAGCATTTTAATACCAGTTTACAAATAACAGGCAAATCTGGGTTCACATTATTTTCTGTCAAAACAAGGTCATATTCATTAGAATGATGCTGGCTTACTCCAAGAATGGCCTATAACATAGGCTATGAGTATTGAAGGACATTGTAGATTTAGTTTGACTTGGTGTTTTTTGTTTTTTGTTTTTTTTCTGGAAAAGAGAGAATGTCCTGGAATGAAGGGTCGATCTTACATTCTAAAAGCATTTTTATCATCCCCATCAGTAGCACTGAAATAAAATATTAGCTTTCTTCATTTCTGATCTATTCTTATGGACACTCAACTTGCTAACCTATCTCTTCACACTATTTCTTTTCCAGAAATGGAAAACATCTCATTCCTTTAAAACTCTCAGATTCACAGCAATGGAAGACACTGTGATGACAACAGAAGTACAAAATCAGGTATTATTCAGGTGACATTCAAAGGGACACTCCAGTAAAAATAATTCTACCAGCCCACAAATTAGTGGAACAAATTCACCTTTGAGCAACATGCATATTTAGTAGTTTCTCTGTGAACATTTTATTCTTATTCCTCACCTTTATTAGCAATAGCTGGGAGCTCTTTCAAATCACATTGTTAATTCTTATACTCACCCTATAAAAGTTTGGTAGGTGAAAATTATAATACTGAAATATTCCAAATGAAGACAAACGTCCACTATGTCTACCACTCAAGACAGATTAGATTTCAACTTCTTCGTAATGATTAAGACTCAATGCCAAATCTTACAAAAGAAGAAAAAAAATCCTCTCACCTTTATGTTTTCTTCACATATCCCCACAAGGCTGATATTTCAATACCTAATAGCTTTCTGTGTTATCCTAGGCAAAGGTAGTTAGTGATTAACCATCTTTTTAACATTTAAGTGCTGATAGAATGTAAAAAGTCATCTTCAGTATAATTGTTTTTTTAATTCATTTTTATGCCAACACTTCGCCCTGAATTATTTTATTCAAAGCATGCTAACTAGAAGGCATGAAGTTCTGTGATTTAAAAAGGGCTTGGAGTCTGACCAACAACGGTTGGAATTTAACTCTATTAATACATATGAGTCCCTGCCAAATTACCCAAACTCTCTGTCATTTCATAAATCAAAGATAATAGTGCCTACCTCACAAAATCGAATGATGTAACTCAAGATTGAGTTATATAAATGAATGTAAAAGTCTTAACTCTAGGCATCTTCACACTTGGTAAGCACTCAATGTGTAAGAATGTATCATAGTGTTATTAATATTTGTAATATGAAGACCTGAGAGTTACAGTAGTTTAAAGAACTTGGTTATTCCCCACTGCTGTGCAGTGAAAAATAAACCTTACCTAAAGAGAGGACTGGCCTTTGTTCTTGGCTATTGGGGGTAATCTCTAGGCCCTTGGAATGTCATACCCGATAAGAATGTCTTTATCTAAGAACCTTGGTCACAGAAAGTTTAATGATGGGGCCATATGACATCAGTTCTACATCTGGAGGAGCTCAAAAACAAAAGGTCATCCATATGGGCAATATGTGATCAAGCCCCAATAACAGCTCTGGACACCAAAGCTTAGGTGAGCTTCCCTGGTTGGTAAGATTTCCATACATATTGTCACCATGGATACAAGCAAAGTAATGCTATTCATGACTCCATGGGGAGAGGACAATGAAAGCTCTGCATCTGGTACTTTTTCTGATTTTTTCCCTATGTGCTTCCTCCTTTGGCTGAATTTCATCTGTTTCCTTTCCTTGCGGTAAACCATAATCATGAGTTCAGCAGCTTTTGGTGAGTTCTGAGTCATTCTAGTAAATTATTGGGTGTGAAAGTGGTTTTCGGAACCCCCGGAATTTGTAATTAGTGTCAGAGGTGAGGGCAGTTGGGTGTGGACTGTGCTCCCTCTAACTTCAGTTGGCTAAACTTATGAATTTTAATTGTGCACTTACAAATTATATGCTTAAAATCTCTGAAACTTGCTCTCCTTGTGGGTACAATGGTGACACTGGTCTGGAGGACTGGTGATGTACCTTTGCCCTACATTGTATACTCTGTCCTTTGCATAATATGTCTAGTTCCTTAGGCTATGGCCAAACCAATTCTTTCCCATGGCATCAACAGAGCCAGCCAGCATATGATCCAGTCATTTAACTTTTCTATAAAAATATAACTCTTTAAAAGAAAATTAGTATACATTCCTAATGTACTAAAATAACTTCTATTTGAAAAACAGGTAAAAAGAAAAATTGAGAAAGAGATAAGTACAAACACAAAGATACAAGTTAAGAAGCTTCTTGATTACTCTTCTGATATTATTTACCCCATTCAGACTTCTTACCTGAGAAGACTTTTTTCTTGTCTTCCATTTTAGGATATGAAAATCCTAGGATTTGGCCTCTCCAAAGTTTCCAGAAAGCTAACTTTGCATACAGTGCTCATATTTTATCTCACTCAGAAACTCTTCCATCAAAAATTTTGACCTCAACAAGGGATCTTTCTGAGGTAAGATGTTCATTTTCTCTTTTATTTCCAATTATTTATGAAGCTGGACCTAACATACTTATCTACAAAATACCTTCTTTTCCCCACATAGAATTGTTTTTTCTAATCCTCTAATGAAAGGCTATATTTGGCTTTCTATATTTCAATACCTTGGTCTCTGTTAAGAAACAAGTAGCAGCTTCACATCAAAATGAATCTAATTAAGCCAGAATTCTCTAAGGGGAGGATGGTGCTATATGCACTTTTCACACTCTTGGAATGAAAACCAAGACACTAAGAGTGAGTAGTTTACACTGAGTCCACACATCCGTAAGCACGAATACCTGCAGGGCTTGCTGGAGTGAATGAAAATGCTAACTGGATTCATTGTGTATGGCGCTTTATTGTGGATAATACTCTATTGACAATGGTATACAATTTACTAAGTATACGTACATACCCCAAATTGAAACAGAGGTTTGCACATGGGCCACACATTAGAATCACCTGGGGAGTTTATAAACAACATGGAGGCTGGGACCCCTTCTCCCAAAGATTCTGTTTGAATTGACCTGGGCTGGGGCCCAGCCTTAGGCATTTATTCAAGCTCCCAGGATAAGTGCAGCTAGTGGTAAAAAATCATTGCTGTAAAGCACATACAGTGCGTGTGAACTCAGTTTCTGTCTCCTTCTAAGCTAAGAACTTTGTGATGGCTTATTTCATAGAGCTAAGACCAGGCAAAAGCTAGTCTGAGTATTTTTTCTATACATCTAATCACTGAAAGTTCTTAAGCTTCTCCTTATTGACCCTTGAAATCACTGACCAAGATACTTCTGCATCTCTGAGCTGTGCACTTGCATCTGAATTCTCTGAGCACTTGTGTTCATGACCATGGTGGTTAAGGGTCTCTAAGCATACTACAAGTGGAAAGACTTCAAAGCTTCTTTCAGGGAATGGCATCTTCCTCTTGGAGTCAGAACAGAAAACAGATCTCACGTTAGTCTTCACCATTAATTTTATGCATAAAACAATTCAAATCCTTCCCCATCACAAGCTTGAAACATTAATGTTTAATCTCTTCATCTCCAAAATATGGAACTTTCTTATACTCTACATCAGAAAATTGTTGGGGAGAAAGTGGGGTGTTGTCAGAGGCTGATCCTTGTGTGCATATAAAAAAGCTAATCTTTTTCCAATTAAGAAAATGTTTCCTTAGCAACTGTGCACCTATATTACTCATTCCTCCTACTTTGAAGTTTGTATTTGTCTTCAGTCTTTCCTCTATCCATTAAAACAAAATCCATTCTTCTTCACATCAAATAGTCGTGACTTGATTTCCACTTGCAGAATTTCCCATCCCAAACCCTGAAGAAGTCTAAAGTTTGATAATCTAACTCTTTGTACTTGACATTTGTGTGCTGTCTTTACTAATTCATTGAGTGATGGAGACTCTGTGGTCCCTATTTGTTTGCTTCTTCTGACTGCTGCATTTGGGTTTCACCTCTATTGATCCTTGGTTTTCCCAATGGACTTTGCTTTCTCTGTCCTTCTGGCTCTTGGTGTACAGGGCTGTTTCTGTCAGAAAATTATGCTCCTGCTGTGGTCTCCCAGAACCCAAGGTGAACCCTATCACTTGGCTGCCATCCTAGAACAGACAGCCTTCTGTTCCAGAGTTGGAACTGGGAAAGAGATTACAACCAGTGAGAACACATTTCCTCTGCTGCTTCACATCCATAGACGTTTATGTGAAGCTGACATCACCCCAGCTACAGAGGTGGTCATGAGACTCAGGACCAAGCCAGACAGCCCAAAGAGTAAAGTGGTTTGTATTTGGGAAAGGGGCAAGACTACCCAGGTTTTACTCTCTGCTTTACCACTTATTAGCTCTGGGACATCATCTTTATATGTCTCACTTCCTTCTTCAGTAAAATAGACACAATAATAATGCCTATCGCATGGGAGAAGTGCTTAGAACCATGTTTGCCACACATTAAGTGCTTGATAAATAGTTTTCTTTCTTTTCCCCAGGGACATGCCCAGTGCTTTATTCAGAGATGAGCTAAAGACCAAGTTGAGCCAGCAAGAATGATAAATTAGACTTCTGTGAAGGTTTTTGGAGAAGACTCTCTCTTTCCTGCTGACCTTAAATCAGGAAAATGTAGGTCTGAAGCCTACATTTTGGCCTCCTATGGGAGCTTGAGCATAAAGCCAACATAAAGAACAGATCAAAAAGATATCAAAGTAATAGCTGCTGGTGACAAGCCTCCTGCTCCTGGGTTTACCAGTTAACTGAGCCTAAAGCCAAATTGATCCTTGCACTTTTCATTTGCTTGTGACAGTTTAATCCCTTTTTGGTTCTAACCCAGTTGGAATTGAACTTTCTGTCACTTGCAATCAGAAGATCCTAACTGATTCAGGAGTCAAAGATAAAATGTCTTTGGAGCCAGATAGCTAAACATTTTCCAGGATTCCTCAACCTGTATTACCGAAGTAATTACTTGTATGGTATGTAAAACCTGGTCCATTCACTACTTCTCACAGCTGGCGAGTACAAGAGGGAAGGGGATTGTATCAATCCAACAGGAAATCAAACTCAATTTTGGATGACTTGAAAAGAGTCTGTTGGAAATTGGGAGCAAGATGGCCGAATAGGAA
>NW_016860040.1:0-2357 GCF_001698545.2 Rhinopithecus bieti | reverse complement strand
CGCTCAGCATCCAGTCGAGAGACAGAAAGCACACAGCCATTTGAATGAGGAAAGTTCAATTAAAGAATCATTTACTTATTAATAGGAGATTAACTATTTTTTTTTTTTTTTTTTTTTTTTTGAGACGGAGTCTCGCTCTGTCGCCCAGGCTGGAGTGCAGTGGCGCGATCTCGGCTCACTGCAAGCTCGGCCTCCCGGGTTTAGGCCATTCTCCTGCCTCAGCCTCCCGAGTAGCTGGGACTACAGGCGCCCGCCATCTCGCCCGGCTAGTTTTTTGTATTTTTTTAGTAGAGACGGGGTTTCACCGTGTAGACCAGGATGGTCTCGATCTCCTGACCTCGTGATCCACCCGTCTCGGCCTCCCAAAGTGCTGGGATTACAGGCTTGAGCCACCGCGCCCGGCCGAGATTAACTATTAAAGGGTAAAGAGGGCCTGGTGCGGTGGCTCACACACCCAGCACTTTGGGAAGATCGCTTGAGGCCAGGAGTTCGAGACCAGCCTGGGCAACATAGTGAGACACCTGTCTCCACAAAAAATTTAAACTTAGCCAGGCGTGGTGATGCATGCCTGTGGTCCCAGCTATTCAGGAGGCTGAGTTGGGAGGATCACTTGAGCCCAGGAGTTCGAGGCTGCAGTGAGCTATGATTGTACCACTGCTCTCCAGCCTGGGCAAGGCAGCAAGACCTTGTCTCTTTACAAACAAACAAATAGAAATAAGAAACAGTAAAGAGAACACTAAAGAATACCACCAAAGCAGACAGAGGAAGTAGCCCCCACTTCTAGGGCTAAGGTGGAGGCCTCATGGAAGGGAGAAATTGGCCCCTCCTTTTTAAGGAGGGGAGAATCAGCCCCAAGGCTGAGTCCAATCCTACTGCAGCTGTAGCCCACTGGGTGGCACAGAGGTTTCAGCAGGCTGCAGTTGGCAAGAAGGAAACCCCTCACTGGGAAGCCAGCTGGGACCAGTGGAACTCACTGACTGTGGCCACACACCCTGGCCAGAGCTGGAAGGGCCAAACCAGCTGGAACCAGACAGGAGCCCCTCCCTGCTGCAGTGACTCTCCAGCGCCCTCTGTTGACAAAGCTTAACTCCGCGGGTGTATTTGAAGCTGAGAGGCAGTACATTGGTAACAGGCACAGGAGGAAGGAGACATTTGAAGACTGGCTTCTCCCACACAGGGATTCCACAAGCTGGGTCACAGATGTAGTAACTGTAGGAACAGGGTCTGGGACACAGAAGCCCTCCAGGACAGGGCCTCAGCAGTGAGACACCCTCAAGGCTATTGGCTTGAATATAGCAACCCTCCGGGATGGAGTTTTGCACTGAGGGAGGCCCAGGCCATGAGACTTAGCTAGTTAAGGCCTCAAACGTTTCAAATCATGCTGAGACCCCTGGCACTGAGCTCTTGCTAGAAGATCACCCAGGGCCCTACTCTAGGTCACAGAGGGCCCCAGGACCTAGAGAAATCGGAGACCAATTGCTCTCAAAGGTGGAAGAGGTCCAGAAGGCTGAGGTCTCAGGCATGGGGGACCCTGAGGCCTAGATTTTTTTTTTTTTTTTTTTCAGAAAAGGTCTTACTCTGTCACCCAGGCTGGAGTGTAGTGTAGGTTACTGCGCCTCTATTTCCTAGGCTGAAACAATCCTCCTGCCTCAGCCTCCTGAGTAGCAGGGGACTACAGGCACACACCACCACGCCTGCCTAATTTCTAATTGTTCTGTAGAAATGGGGTCTTGCTGTGTTGTCCAGGCTGCTCTCAAACTCCAGGGCTCAAGCGATCCTCCCACCTCAGCCTCTTATAGTGCTGGGATTATAGGCCTGAGCCACCACACCTGGCCTGGGGCCCAGGCCTTGAACACAGAGAACCCATGGGCTGGGATCTCAGACATGAATGCTCTCAGGGCTGGCATCGCAGACACAAGGACCCCTGGGGCACAGATCTCAACTTGGGTCAAGTGCACCTTTTCTCTAAAGGGCTAGATGGTAAATGTTTAAGCTTGCAGGCTATACCTTCTCAATCACAGCTACTCACTCTGCCGTGGTGGTGTCAAAGCATCCATAGACTATGTAAGTGAAGAGGGTGAGGCTCCTATAAAACTTAAAATAGAAGAACAGGCTGAAATCTCAAGCAAGGACACCATGGAAACTGCATCTTAAACATACACCCAGAACTTGGTCTTAGGTGCATGGACTCCACAACCTCAGTCTCACACAGCAAATGGCAGGGCCTCAGTCTTAGAGATAGGGGGACTCAAGGGCCTGGGTCTTGGCTGTCAGGGACCTCTGGGACCCGGGTCTCAGGTATGGGATCTTTGACACCCAAGACTTAGACACACCACCATGGGGCCTCAGTGTCAGAC
>NW_016860039.1:0-2312 GCF_001698545.2 Rhinopithecus bieti | reverse complement strand
GGCATTTCAGGTATTTTCAGGAACCATTATATACTACTTTAAAATACTTATATTGTGACAGTTTTAAAATATATAAGAATTATTCAACAGTCAGGAGCTTCTTCAAAATTCCATCTATCTTGAATTTTACTTCATTATAGAAATTCAAATAAGCAAGTTAGTGATGATTTTGTTCCATAAGACTTTGAATAGGAGTCCTATATTTTCTAGGTGGGAAAACTGGCCCACCCACTGGACTTTTAAATAATACTAATCACAATCATCATCATAGCCCTAGGATAAACTTCCACTTACATTTTCTCATTTAATCCTCAATAATTCTATAAGGCAGATAATACATGAAATATGAATACTCAGTTTAAGGATGAGAAAACCAAAGCTCAGAGTGGTTAAATGCCATGCCCAAGGTCATGCCCTAACAAATGGCAGTAAAAGATCTTGAAGTTGGGCTTTCAGACTCTAACTAAATACCATTACTTTCCATAGTTTGCCCTGAGCTGTATCTCACTGTACTGCAGCTACATATGACTTGAGGAGGAAGAGCCATAGGCATAACAGGATGGAAATGGATAAAAGAGCTACCAGCCACCATGAAAAGAAAAGAGAGATGATGAAGCTGCTCTTCTGAAAGAACAGCCTCTCTGCTCTAAGAGGAAGTTTCCAGAGATGCCCACCCATTGCTATGGCAATGCACCCTGCAGGGCCTGCCCCACCAGGTGACTTGCCTCTCACAGGAGCCTGCAGATTTCAAGCCCCCCCAACTCTTCCTTCTCTTAGCCTCTACACTTCTCTCACTAGATACTTCTCAGAAAAGGCTAGGGAAGTTCTTGGTGTTAAAAAAAAGAGTCCTGAGTCCTGAATACTCATGAGTTAGAAAGAAAAGGCAGGTCTAACACTAACAGTAAAGTTTTGATAACCAAAAATCTAATGTCACAATTCCATATTAATCAGAAAACCAATGTGGGCCATTCGAAATGTACAGTTGCACGAGAGCTTTCAATAACATATTCATAGGGTTCCTGAACTGTGTCCTTTGAGAATTAAAATTTCTAATTATCAGAATTTGTATGTTTTTAGTCTACCACGATAAATGGCAGAAACTCCATCAGCAGGAATTTGTTCTGGGATATCAAAGAAATGGGCAGGATATCATGTCCTTGGCCCACATTGAAGAGCAGGTGAAATCATCAAGGTAGATAAATAAAGATATTGTAACAAAACAGAAAAACAACTAAAGCACTGTATTTGCCCTTTAAATTTTCGGGTGTTTATCTTAACTGCCCCATAAAGACTATTAGGACACATGTCCAGGGATCAGGTGCCTGCTTTCCAGCTTTTCTTCATCTTCATGTTTTACATCTCTCTTCCTTTGTAAAAGCCCTGCTATCGGGCTATACTTTCCAAGCTTTAACTTTCTAACATTTCCCTGTGGTTTAGATCAAAGTGACCATATATCCATTTATGTTTAATGTGTTTTCATGTCATTCAGTTGGGACTTGCCTTAGATCTTTGCTCATACCACTAAATTTACTTTTCTGGAATTCACCTTCCAGAATTAAGACTCCCAACTCTCACCTCTATTTTATTTTTTATTTATTTATTTTTTTTTTGAGACAGGGTCTCACATGGTTGCCTAGGCTACAGTGCAGTGGCATGATCATGGATCAATGCAGCCTCAACCTCCCAGGCTCAAGCGACCCTCCCTACCTCAGCCTCCCGAGTAGCTGAGATTACAGGCATGCACCACCACGCCTGGCTAACTTTTTATTTTTTGTAGAGACAGAGTCTTGCTTTGTTGCCCAGGCTGGTCTTGAACTCCTGGCCTCAAGCAATCCTTTTGCCTCGGCCTCCCAAAGTGCTGGGATTACAGGCGTGAGCCAGTGCACCTAGGTCACCTCTATTTTAATTTAAGTATGTTTATTTCATTTTAGTAATGCTGCAGACTTAGAGTACACCCAAGTCTAGAGGCAGACATTTCTTAGGTAAATGAAGATATAACTGCAATTGCCACTTGTCATCCCATCTACAAGTTTGTGCCCTAAAAATACTAAGAGCCTTAACCACAATCACACATAACAGAGTCTTTTCTTCCTCTTGTGTTTACTATATTCCTCCACTAAAATGACTTGTATACTTTTACTTTTATTTTTCTAACATGTCACCTTCAGAGTTTTGGTTTCACAAGAATAACTATTTTTATATACATAACCTGGCACCCACCTCGCAGCACAAGAGTAAGAAGTTTAAAATTCCACATTTCTGCTCACAATAAGAAACAGTAGCCAGGCGTGGTGGCTCAAGCCTGTAATCCC
>NW_016860038.1:0-2527 GCF_001698545.2 Rhinopithecus bieti | reverse complement strand
CGACAGAGCAAGACTCCATCTCAAAAAAAAAAAAAAAAAGTGCAAACTGAGGCCGGGTGCGGTGGCTCAAGCCTGTAATCCCAGCACTTTGGGAGGCCAAGACGGGCGGATCACGAGGTCAGGAGATCGAGACCATCCTGGCTAACATGGTGAAACCCCGTCTCTACTAAAAAATACAAAAAAAAAAACTAGCTGGGTGAGGTGGCAGGCGCCTGTAGTCCCAGCTACTCGGGAGGCTGAAGCAGGAGAATCACTTGAACCCAGGAGGCAAAGGTTGCAGTGAGCTGAGATCGCGCCACTGCACTCCAGCCTGGGCAACTGCACTCTCTGGGAGACTCTGTCTCAAAAAAAAAACAAAAAAAACCACTATGGCACACCTATTAGAATGGCTAAAATCCAAACAACATGAAATACTAACAAGGATATGGTGCAACAAGAGCTCTCATTCATTGCTGGTAGGAATGCAAAATGCTACAGCCACTTTTACAGTTTGGCAGAAATGAGCTATCGGGCCATGACAACACATGGAGGAAATCTTCACTACATATTGCTATGTGAAAGCCAATATGAAAAGGCTACACACTGTAAAATTCCAACTATACACAACATTCTGGAAATGGCAAAGCTATGATGGGCCAGGCACACTGGCTCATGCCTATAATCCCAGCACTGTGGGAGGCTAAGGCAGAAGGATGGCTTGAGGCCAGAAGTTTGAGACTAGTCTCGCCAACACAGTGAGACCCGTCTCTACCAAAAATTAAAAAACAAAACTAGCTAGGTACAGTGGCACACACCTGTAGTCCCAGTGTCTGGGAAGGCTGGGCCAGGAGGATCCCTTGAGCCTAGGAGTTCAAGGCTGCAATGAGCTACGATTGCACCATTGTACTCCAGCCTGGGTGACTGAGCCAAAAAAAAAAAAAAAAAAAAGGCAATGCTATGGCAACAATAAAAGATCTGTGGTTTCCAGTGTATGGGCCTGGGGGGAGGGATGAATTGGTACAACACAAGGGATTTCTAAGGTAGTGAAATTATTCTGTATGATACTATGTTGGATAAATGTCATTTTACATTTGGCAAAACCATAGAATGTACAACATGAATAATAAAACCTAACATGAACTATAGAGTTTAGTTAATAATAAGGTATCCGCTGGGTGTAGAGGTTCCCATCTGTAATCCCAGAACTCGGGGAGCCTGAGGTGGGAGGACTGCTGGAACCCAGCAGTTTGACCAGCCTGGGAAACATGGTGAGATCCCATCTCTATAAAAAAATAATAAAAGAGCCAGGCGTGGTAGCTCACGCCTGTAATCCCAGCCCTTCGGGAAGCCAAGGTGGGTGAATCACAAAGTCAGGAGCTCAAGACCAGCCTGGTCAACATGGTGAAACCCCATCTCTACCAGAAAAATACAAAAAATTAGCTGGGCCTAGTGGCAGATGCCTGTAATCCCAGCTACTCAGGAGGCTGAGGCAGGAGAATCGCTTGAACCTGGAGGCGGAGGTTGCAGTGAGCTGAGATCGGCGCCACTGTACTCCAGCCCGGTGATAGAGTAAGACTGTGTGTGAAAAAAAAAAAAAATAATAATAATAATAAAATAGCCAGGCACAGTGCCACATGCCTGTAATCCCTGCACTCTGGAAGGCTGAGGCGGATGGATTGCTTGAGCTCAGGAGTTCAATGGTCTTGAACCAGGCTGTTTGCCTGAGCAACATGGTGAAACTCGGCCTCTACCAAAAGTTAAAAAAAATTAGCCAGCCATGATGGTGTATGTCTGTAGTCCCAGCTACTTGGGATGCTGAGGTGAGAGGATGGCTTGAACACGGAAGGTGGAGGTTGCAGTGAGCTGAGATCGTGCCACTACACTCCAGCCTGGGTGACAGAGGCAGATGCTGTCTCAAAAATAAACGAATTTAAAAAAAAGAAAAAGAGGCCAGGCACGGTGGCTCATGCCTATAATCCCAGCACTGGGAGGCTGAGGCAGGAGGCCTGAGGTCAGGAGTTCGAGACAAGCCTGGCCAAAATGGTGAAACCCTGACTCTACTAAACATACAAAAAAAAAAAAATATTGGCTGGGGGTCGGGTGTGGTGGCTCACGCCTGTAATCCCAGCACTTTGGGACACCGAGGCGGGTGGATCCCAAAGATTAGGAGTTCAAGACAAGCTTGGCCAATATGGTAAAACCCCGTCTCTACTAAAAATACAAAAAAATTAGCTGGGTATGGTGGCACATGCTTGTAATCCGAGTTACTCGGGAAGCTGAAGCAGAATTGCTTGTACCCGGGAGGCGGAGGTTGCAGTCAGCTGAGATCACCCCACTGCACTCCAGCCTGGGCAACAAAGTGAGACTGTCTCAAAAAAAAAAAAATTTAGCTGGGTGTGGTGGTGTGCACCTGTAATCCCAGCTACTTGGGAGGCTGAGGCAGAAGAACTGCTCGAACCTGGAAGGCAGGGGTTGCAGTGAGCCAAGATCTCATCATTATACTCCAGCCTGGGTGACAAGAATGAGACCCCATCTCAAAAAAAAAAAA
>NW_016860036.1:0-697 GCF_001698545.2 Rhinopithecus bieti | reverse complement strand
AAAAAAAAAAAAGTTTAGGGTAAGGGAATTCTATTTCAGTAACACAAGAGTAACTTCCATCACAAACTCTCTCATAGATAACAATTATAAACTTGGGACAAAATTGGGAAAGGAGTAATCTAGTAGAAAACATTAAAGAGCAGTGAAAAGCAGGCAGAAATCAGAGGGGCATGATAAAGGGGACAACACTGGATATTGGTTTGTGCAGATTTCTTCCTGCAGGCATTCCCATATTCATACCATGGAGGTGTAAGTTAAGCAAATATTCACAGTCCTGCAGCCTGAGAACTCAGAGGCTGGAGTTCAGAGTTTCCAGGGTGGCTGAAAGGTAAGGAAGCTATAAAGGTAAAGTCCCACAATCTACCTGTAGAGCCAGAGAGGAATCAAATAGATGCAATAAAAAATGATAAAGGGGGCCGGGCGCGGTGGCTCAAGCCTGTAATCCCAGCACTTTGGGAGGCCGAGACGGGCGGATCACAAGGTCAGGAGATCGAGACCATCCTGGCTAACACGGTGAAACCCAGTCTCTACTAAAAAATACAAAAAAAAAAATCAAGCCGGGCGAGGTGGCAGGCGCCTATAGTCCCAGCTACTCGGGAGGCTGTGGCAGGAGAATGGCGTAACCTGGGAGGCGGAGATTGCAGTGAGCTGAGATCCAGCCACTGCACTCCAGCCTGGGCGACAGAGCCAGACTCTG
>NW_016860035.1:0-338 GCF_001698545.2 Rhinopithecus bieti | reverse complement strand
TAAATGGTCATTTGCATTGTAAATGAGTGTGAAGGCATTAATATTTTATATGTTCATTATATATTCAGTGTGCCTCCATGTTTATCACTCTTCATGTTTTTCTTCAGTTCTGAGCTTAATTCTGGAATCATTTTCCTATTACCCAAGGAAAATTGTTTGGTGTTCCCTTTAATGGAAATCTTTTAAAAAATGTTTTCTGGCTTTATTTAGTTATCTAGTTTTTCGTTTGATAACTTGCCTTTTGTTTTTAAAATTTTCATTTCTTTCCCTTAGTTTTCTGTAGTTTTATTAACGTCCCTTGGTGTATATCTGTATTTACTCTGATTTATAGTGGTTCT
>NW_016860034.1:0-743 GCF_001698545.2 Rhinopithecus bieti | reverse complement strand
CACCCCACCCCATCATTGTGCTGCCCCCCCTTTTGTCCCCAGGGAATCTGCTGTGGAGGGAATCCCTCATCCTCCCAGGCCTCCCCACTCTTTGCTGACTTCCCTGATCCTCCCATCAAGTCTCTGCCTTTCATTCAGCCTCCCCAAAACCCCTGCTCACCAAGCACTCGGAGCCAGATATCCACGCTCCTGCTGCCCTGTGGGAACGTGACGAACAGGCAGGTGTAGTTGCCTTCATCCTCGATGCGCAACCCGAACATCCTCAATGAGGCATCCCGCAGCTCTGTGCCCAGTCTGGCGGCCACGAATTCCAGCCGTTTGGGCTCCGAATAGTTGGGGCCCTGCGTTTGGTGGAAGACGGCCATGCTGCCGGATTCACCATGCCGTGACCAAGTCAGCTGTGACACGTGCGTCACCTCCATGCCGGGCACCTGTAGGTAGCAGGGCAGCGTCACAGAGTCGCCCAAGAAGCCTGGCACCTGGGTGGGCGCCTGCACGACGACGTCCCCTGCGGAGAACGGAAGAGAAGGTGTCAGACCCGGGGCGTTCCTGGGCTAGATAGTGAGGGGCTCCGGGAGCCCGGGCACCTGAGCGTGCGATTGCATGCCGGGGCCCTGGAGCCCTGGTGGATGGTGGGGTATGGGGGAAGGGGGGACTGGGGCACTAGTTGGGGTCGAGGCAGGCGAGGAGGGTAAGGGCGTCCGGGATGGTCTGCAACTTGGCCGTGCTCCTTCACTTTGGCT
>NW_016860033.1:0-2353 GCF_001698545.2 Rhinopithecus bieti | reverse complement strand
AAAAATACACACCTATACATGTATGTGTATATATATATGATAGCACATAATTAATAAATGTTATTTTCCTCCTTCTTGGAGGTTCAAAAGATTACAAACACAGACACAATATCATTTTGAGATCTAAATTAATGTTTTATTGTTTTTCTTCATAACATGACTTATACTTAATTCCTACTAGAGTCTGATAAGTATCTCCAAATTTAGACATGTTCTGTTTTAACTAACAGCTATTTGTAGTACCTGACAACTAATATTCCTGTAACACATACAAAGGATAATTATGGTTAATACAAAAAGGAAAAGAGTTTAATCACAAAGGACAATAATTGATTAAATTTACAGGGCTATGAGAACATTTTTAAGTAACCAAAAGCATTCTAGTTATGTCAGCCAGATAATCTATAACAGAAGTAAATTTCAACTGATGACAACATGGAAACATAATTTAAATGTCAAAGTAATAAATCATAGGTTTAAAAATACTTCTATTAAATCATGTGAAATCCCATTCCATAATCTAAAACCAAACAGGGCCATAAGAAAATTCTACTGGAAGTCTTAGATTCTAAAATAAATTAGTAAATTCATCCTAACTCTCTACTATTACTAAACTATTAGTTATATCTCTATGGTTTTATGAATGGAGTAGCCTCCATTTCTATTTTCAATTTAACAGATCAAGTTCAATCCTTTGGTGTCATTTAATATTTAACCTTCTTTCCATCCATCCATCCATCCATCCATCCATCCATCCATCCATCCATCCCTCCCATAAAATTCATCCCATTCCATTCATGGGGCATCTATTATGTACCTACTATTACTGAAGGATACTCACTATTTTGTATGAAAGGCAGCTTTCAGAACCTGACTGCCAAGATCACAAAAAACACCTAAGCAGATAAAAGTGTTCCAGGCCTACCTCACCCTTCATTTTGCACCTGCCATTTCAACTCACACCCTTCCACATAATCACGAGCAACTCCCTCAAACTCCAGGCACATTTCAAACTATATTTATCTATCCTAAATGCTACTTTAGCTAACCTGATCAACAGAGGCATGGTCATGCCAAAATAGCCATTAATAAGTTAATCTATTATTCCCCTTAACAAGTAGCAACTGTGTTTTCCTGCCTAATTTTTAAGCTGATCTTATTTAGGAACAGAGCCTTAATGGAGAGAACTGAGGTAGCTGAATGAGTATGGGCTTGAAGGAAGGGGTGTGGCTCCTGGTCTTGGCTTTTTCCTTAAATAGCTATGCTATTTGTTTTCAGAAAACAATAATGACTAACATTTACTGGACACTAAGCATATTCTAGGTACTATTTTATATGTTATTAACTGATTTAGTCCTCAAAATAACACTATGAGGCAAGTACTATCCTATCCCCATTTTACAGAGAGGAACCAAAGCATGAGGATGTTAGCTTTTTGTACAGGATTACACTGCTTGTAAGTGATAAAACTAGAATCTGAACAAATGCAACTGACTCCAGAGCCAAAGAATTTAACCCCATTATCACACTGCATGCCTGGTCTAACTCACAGAATTGTAAAAATGAAATGAGACTCTAAGAAAGTGCTCTGAAAAGAACATTCTATTATTTGCATTGGAAAAAAAGTTAATCTATAAAAGTGACAAGGAAAAGGTTTCAAGCACATTAACAGTAGGGGCAGTATTGCTTTTCTTCAGATTAGTCTTCCTAGATTACATCAAATCACATATATGGATAAACAAACACCAATCCTGATGACATCAACCATAAATTATTGTTTACAAATTTAGTTACTTTAAAAAAAAATTTTTTTTTTTTTTTTTTTTGAGACCGAATCTCGCTCTGTCACCCAGGCTGGAGTGCAGTGGTACGATCTAGGCTCACTGCAAGCTCCGCCTCCCAGGTTCAAGTCATTCTCCTGCCTCAGTCTCCCGAGTAGCTGGGACTACAGGTGCTTGCCACCAAGGCTGGCTAATTTTGTTTTTATTTTATTTTTTATTTTTTTGTTTTGTTTTGTATTTTAGTAGAGACGGGGTTTCACCGTGTTAGCCAGGATGGTCTCGATCTCCTGACCTCGTGATCCGCCCGCCTCGGCCTCCCAAAGTTCTGGGATTACAGGCGTGAGCCGATGCGTCCAGCCATTACTTTTAAAATTTATATTTTACACTGCTGTTTGTTAAGTAGCACTGCTTTCCAAATTAACTAATAGCAATAATTTGATATTAGGAACAGCCCAATTTTCCTAATAGAAAAATAAAAAATTTTAAATGAGATGTTTAATATAAAATGGTGCTAGTTGAAATGATGCAACTGAATTTTACTTGAATGATTCTTCACCCAAAAATTTAAAACT
>NW_016860032.1:0-7499 GCF_001698545.2 Rhinopithecus bieti | reverse complement strand
CTGCTGCCTTGCGGTTAGATCCCCGCAGACTGCTATGTTAACAATGAGGGAGGCTCCGTGGGCGTGGGACCCTCCCGGCCAGGTGAGGGATGTATTCTTCTGGTGTGCCTGTTTGCTTAAAGCACTGTATTGGGGTGGGAGTTACCCGATTTTCCAGGTGTTGTGTGTCTCAGTTCCCCTGGCTAGGAAAAGGGATTCCCTTCCCCTTGCACTTCCCAGGTGAGGCGATGCCTCGCCCTGCTTCAGCTCTCGCTGGTCAGGCTGCAGCAGCTGACCAGCACCGATTGTCCGGCACTCCCTAATGAGATGACCCCAGTACCTCAGTTGAAAATGCAGAAATCACTGGTCTTCTGTGTCGCTCGCGCTAGGAGTTGGAGACTGGAGCTGTTCCTATTCGGCCATCTTGCTCCGCCCCTTTTCATGCCTTTAAATGTATCCTCCCAAATGTTGTCTTCACTTTTCTCTCTGACTTTATCTTGGCAATTGACAAACAATGGATTCAGCTTTTACGTCATTATTCCAAGGACAATCTCTAACTTCAGTGACTTTATATTTTACCTCTATGATGGACACTGTGAAGTACCAGTATCACTTCACTGAAGAATTTGACTTGTTACCTCAACTCTGAGGTGTGTGGTCAGTACATAGCCTTCAGTGATCAGCCGTTTCAGGGTCTTCCTGTGGTGATTCCTCGAAGATTTAGAACCAGAAATACCATTTGACCCAGTAATCTCATTACTGGATATATACCCAAAGGAATATAAATCATTCTATTATAAAGATACATGCACACATATGTCCACGGCAGCACTATTCGCAATAGCAAAGACATGGAATCAACCCAAATCATTGCCCATCAGTGATAGACGGGATAAAGAAAATGTGGTACATATACACCAATGGAATACTATGTGGCCCTAAAAGGAATGAGTTCATGTCCTTTGCAGGGACACAGATAAAGCTAGAAGCCATCATCCTAAGCAAACTAACACAGGAACAGAAAACCAAACACTGCATAGTCTCACTTATAAGTGGCAGTTGAACAATGACAACAGATAGACACAGGGANTGGTGATTCCTCGAAGATTTAGAACCAGAAATACCATTTGACCCAGTAATCTCATTACTGGATATATACCCAAAGGAATATAAATCATTCTATTATAAAGATACATGCACACATATGTCCACGGCAGCACTATTCGCAATAGCAAAGACATGGAATCAACCCAAATCATTGCCCATCAGTGATAGACGGGATAAAGAAAATGTGGTACATATACACCAATGGAATACTATGTGGCCCTAAAAAGGAATGAGTTCATGTCCTTTGCAGGGACACAGATAAAGCTAGAAGCCATCATCCTAAGCAAACTAACACAGGAACAGAAAACCAAACACTGCATAGTCTCACTTATAAGTGGCAGTTGAACAATGACAACAGATAGACACAGGGAGAGGAACAACACACACCAGTGCCTGTTGGGGTGTGGGGGCCAAGGGGAGAGAACTTAGGGGATGGGTCAATAGGTGCAGCAAACCGCCATGACACACATATACCCATGTGACAAACCTGCAAGTTCTGTACATGTATCCTGGAACTTAAAAGAAAAAAAAAAAAAGAAAAAAGAAAGAAATTTGGAAACACTAAATAAGAAGCAGGAGAGATGCAAATCCTAACGGGCAGGAAAAATCATGGTAGGACCAATGCCTTCGGCAAGAAAGCAATAGACAGGTAACCAAGTTTTAAGCCTCTGCTTTTCCTCTTTCTAACTTTATGACCTTGAGTTTAAGATCCCTTTGATAAAAGAGAGGAAGAAAAATTGCATAAAAAGAGATCATTGAGAGATTCCTGAGACTTCTCCTCAGAAACAAGGACACTATCACAAATCTGATGAAGGTAAAATTACCAAAGACATGTCAGATAGTACTTTTGAGATAGTAGGACAGGGAAAGGATGGAAATGGTTGCTATGTCAAAGTAATCTAATAATAGAGGTTCATGAATGTTTGTGTGATGAGTCTGAAGTATTTTTGAGGGGAGATTAATATTGATAAGCTTTTTCCCATATATCTTGCCTCATCTGGATTAAATATAGGTTGACAGCAGTCCATAAACTCATGTAAGCAAGCTAGTTGTTTCTTCGTTTTTTTATTGTATTAAACTACTGGACCCAAATAAGCTCAATTATGAAATTGCAGAATCCTTTGATGTATTGAGCTGCCACAACACTCAGGGGTATTACTACTAGCAAAAGCATTAAAATTTGAAAATGGACTCTTCTATTTAAAAACTTTCAGTGGCCCTATTATTATAGACAGAATAAAAGCATACTCCTTTAAGAAATGGAAATCCTTCGGAATCAGTAGCTTATCTCCCCATTAAGATGCTTCCTTAATACTCTTGGCGATGGTCCATCAGGAAACAGTACACTCACATTGGATAATTGTGGAGAGTTTAACGGAAGTGTCAAATACATGTTAGTTATTATAGTAAGAATAATTAAGAACTCCTTGCCGGAAACAGCTTGATAAAAATATCAGTAACAATTGTAGTTGGCTTATGAGATTTCTTATGTTAAACACACACACACACACACACACACACACACACACCCTGCTAAATCGAGACACAAATCCAATTCAGGGTAAGGTGTATTCAGTTTACATGCAAGGGATCAGGCCTGATAAAGCACAATGCAATTTAAAGATTAATAAAATTAACAAAATTATCCAGATCTATAAATTATACTCAAAACACAAGTGGACAGAGCCATTCTCTTGTCCTTGGTAATCTTTTCTCTACCAAATTTTACTAGATAACTGGTTCTATATAAATGGACATGACTTAGTATTTTTAGTCATAGTGTATTTTGTTTTTAATGAAAAAAGTAGTGAGAAAGGGACTATTTATTTTGCCACCAAAGTTTGGCATTGCATTGTAAAATCTGAGCTCTGTAATTTAGTATCTGCTGGTGATGGAAAGCTTCTAAGGTGGAGAACATGTGATTAGAAAGGAAGCAAAGCATTTATGGCAACCAACATGCTTTCCCTTATATTATTGCACTAAATAGAACTTTGAAGTCAGCAAGGCAGAGCATGTTATAATCCTTATTTACAGCTGAAAAATCACAGATTTAGGGCATTTGCAACTGGTTCAGTGTCGCATAGTTTATTAATAGTAGAGTTAGAATAAGAATCTCTAAGATTGCTAAAATCAGACTCTAGGAGTCTTTCATGCAATTCAGTTTAATCCAATCAAGCAGCCATGAGTATTAGTTACTGAAGTTCATTTAAAGTTAGGTGAAAAGAAACTTTGTTCTTTGGGAATATACAATCTGGTTTGAGAAGAGAAATTTACAAATTTAGTGATATAACTCACAAACTCATTCTGAGGCTTAAAAATCTTTTAAAGGACACAACACAATAAATACAAAAACAGGTAAACCACTGTGATGAATGCATGCTGAGAGAGATCACCTGCAGTGAACAATGCATGGCAAACCTTCACTTAAAAAGTTTTCTAATTTCTTACCAAGCCTTTCCCCAATTAATTTATGGATTAAAGTGTTCTGCATTTTGTAACCATTTCCCCTTATATGTTAAGTCATATAAATGCAGAGAAAAAAATGGTTATTATATGAATCTAGAGAAGATGTATGTAATTACCTATATTACCTGATGTCAGTACTTAATTACAAATTACAGATGTACCTCAATTATCATGAGGTGACCTTCCAGTAAACCCATCCTAAATTGAAAATATACTATATTGAAAGTACGTTTTTGCCTTAAAATATTTTCAATTTAGGATGGGTTTATCTGGACATACCTCATCTTAAGTCAAGGAGCCTATTGAATTCCTGTCACTTTGTACCATCGTAAAGTGGAAAATTGTAAGTCAAACCATCATAAGTCTGACACCATCTGTACATGGTATTTAGAAATATCTCGATATTATGGTGAAATTACCTTCTAGTTTTTAAACTTTGGATATTACTATTGTGTTCTTCAAGGCATTTATGGAGTAAGTGTATTTTGCCTTCAATATATGTGCACTCAGGATGTATAGATATTTTTAAAACTAAGGTATTCAATTAAGGAAATCATAGGCATTTTGTTCCCTCCTCCTCACCCCCAACCCCCTAAATAACTTAAATATAATATTAGGGCAAAAGCTGATTATTCCATTTATTATAAGATTCCTTAGGAAAGGTATGAGTACATATTTTATCTTTTTCTAATGGTTATTAAAAACTAATACATACTCATTCAGATCAATGTAGAAGTGGAGATGAAAATTTTGTATTTTTCCTGAAGCCTCCTTTCTGGCTCTACTTCCATTAGTTACAAGTTAATTCTGCAAGGGACATAGATGTATGAAGTAAATTATATACTTAATTTTATTGAGCTTACTACATATGAAAAAATAAAAGAAATATAATTGTAATAATAACAACTGTTGATTGCTTACCATCAGCAATACACAGTGTTTGCTAAGGTTGTCACTTATATTATCTCGTTTATTTAATTTAACTACTTACAGTTAACTATCTCCATTTTTCAGTTGAGAAAACTGGAGTTTACAAAAATTAAGTAATATACCCAATATGTATGCACCCGATGTGGGATTAATAGTCAAATTTGTCTAACTCTAGCATCTGATTCTTATACTCTATACTTTGTCACCTCACAATGTCTGGATAATTACTTTTAACATTGCAGAAGATTATTTTTTTGAGACAGGGTCTCGCTCTGTCACCCAAGCTGGAATGCAATGGTGAGATTTAGGCTCACTGCAACCTCTGCCTCCCTGGCTCAGATGATCCTCCCATCTCAGCCTCCCAAGTAGCTGGGACTACAGGCACGTGCCACCATGCCTGGCTAATTTTGTTATATTTTTGTTTGTTTATAGACACACAGTTTTGCCCTGTTGCCCAGACTGGTTTCAAACTCCTAGACTCAAGCGATCCACCTGCCTCAGCCTCCCAAAGTGCTGGGATTACAGGTGTGAGCCACTGTGCCAGGCCCAGAAAATAATTTTTAAGAAAAGAGCTTCTCTTTCCTTTAGAATACTGAAACTAATATGGACTAATTATCCATACATACAAGTTTTAATTTTTTTCATCTGTTTCTTGGGTCACTTTTGTCTAACAGAGATTATTTTATTTAATTTTAGTACTGTTAAAATATTAATACAATGTGAAGTCCTAGTTTAAAAATAACATTTTCATTCTCATACCAATTCTTTCCAATGCCTGGCTGGATTTGTTGTTTGCCTTTTAATCATATTTCAAACTTTCTCTTCCCTGAGAAAGCACATGCTTTACAGCAAGTATTGCCAAAATTAATGTTAATTAACAAAGTTAATCCAGGAAATGTATATTTAAAAATCAAGTTCATATCTCAAATTATCATGTCAAATATTTTCATGGAGATATATTTTATAAGAAATGAATATCTCTATAATCCCAGCACTTTGGGAGAACAAGGGGGGAGCAACACTTGAACCCAGGAGTACTAGACCAGCTTGAGCAACATAGTAAGATCTCCTCTCTACAAAAAGAAAAACAAAAAGAAAGAAGAGAAAATTAATATCTCTGTTATTTCAACCTAAAGAGTTCTAGGAATTGTCACAGCTAAATGACTAACCTTGAAAGACATTAGTATGTACGAAGGATCTTCAGGTAAATTTTTCAAATCTTTTAAACATTAAAATAAAACATTATAAAGGAAGAATTACACTCAATAATTTTGGTAAATATAAAATAGATAAAAGCAAAACTACATGGATGGGAATTCTTAAATGTACATATTGAATCAGGAAAGCACTGATAAGACAAGAGGATCTCACAGAAACTTTTTTGCATCTTTTTACGGACAAAATCAATTACTTAGCTTTGCCATGGGTGGTCCTCTCCTTTGGGGACAAAAAAAAGCAAGAGTTTTTAGCTCTTCCTTTAGTCCAAAATTGTAACCATAAGTGAAAACATTCTTTTGTAAATTTCTATGACAGGGTAGGATGTGTTAAAAGTTTAAAAAAGAATGGCAAAAGAAGAGAACCAAAGTATATTAGGCACTGTGCTAGAATCCTTAAAATCATTTCCTCATTTGCTGTAGGTGATATTTTCTCCACTTTGTAGATAAGTAAACTGAGGCCAGAGAAAGATGAACTAGGATAATATAGCAATTATGCTGCTTCCTTAAAAATAAGAAGGAACATGATGGTATCCATTAGTCTACTAGTAAAGCTTGAAATTTGCTTTTAGGCCTTGAACTTGCCCTGGAGATCTTTAGATGGCATTCTTCTTAACCCCTAAAGGGATTCTTGATCATAAGCGCCTGATTTTGCTTCTTTTAATATACTAGGGGATCTCTGCCACTACCAAGTAGTAAGGGCATGATGACATGTTTTAAAATGTTATTAAAGTAGGTTTCAAAAGATATCAGGAAGCCTCTAAGATTCTATATTGCATTAGTTACATCTTATAAAACATATTTAAAAATACTTGCACTCTTTTACAGCTGGCCTTTTATTTCCTACATCACAAGGTCTGAAACAAAGAGACAAGGATTCCTACAGGGATTTGACCCCAGGAGCCACATAGTTCCAGAATGTGTTATGCTCTCTGTTTCCCTCACTTAACCACACTCATGCTTCCATGGGAACAACAACAACAAAAAGTTATTGTTATGGGATAATCTGAATTTAACAGATGATCTGATCTGTGAAGAGAAACTGTCTCCTCTTTTGCAGAAGGTACATTAAACATTTGTCTCCAACTAACCCATTAAGCTTTTTAAGGATATCTCTATTTTCTCTCTTTTCTGATACATACTCTGCAATTTCTCACTCATGAAATATTCATCTAATTGTTAATGTAATTCAATTTAATATCAGTAACTAAAGATATTAAATGATATTAAGCTATTTTGAAAATGATTTACTATCTTTAAGGAAGCTTTTTATCTTATTTAGAATAAATAGTGACAGTTTTATTAGTTGCTATAGCAACCTGAAATTCTATTTAAAAATGTGACATTCCATTTTCTCAGAAGGCGTTTTAATTAGAACATATTGGTGTTTACTGAAATGAATATCTAATCTAACCATTATAGCAAGAGATCATGTGATATAACTGATAATATAAAGAGTTACATAGCACTGGAAATGAATTTGGAAAAAAAAGTCTTTTGTGAGGATTTTTTTACATGCATAGAATGTGTAATGACCAAGCAAGGATATTTGAGGTATCCATCACCTTAAGTATTTACCATTTATATGTGTTGGTAGTATGTTGAGTTCTCTTTTCTACCTATTGCAAAATATACAATATATTGTTGCTACCTATAGTCATCCTAGCCTGGTAGGAAACATTATAACTTATTTCTTCTATCTGTCAGTTTAAACTTATTCATTAACCTCTCTTCACTTACTCCTCTCACCCTCACACCCTTCCCCACCTCTAGTATGCTTTTTTTTTTTTTTTTTTTTTTTTT
>NW_016860031.1:0-1673 GCF_001698545.2 Rhinopithecus bieti | reverse complement strand
GTATTTTAGTAGACACAGGGTTTCACCGTGTTAGCCAGGATGGTCTTGATCTCCTGACCTCATGATCCGCCCGCCTCGGCCTCCCAAAGTGCTGGGATTACAGGCTTGAGCCACCGCGCCCGGCCCAGGCTTGCTTCTTATGTAGACTGTAGGAGCTTCCTATGCAACAACCAGCTAAGAAGGAGCTTCATGGTGACTCCCAGTAATGACCTAAACGGCAAACTCCAGCCTATGAGAGAAGCACCCAAAACACCCTGCAGAGTGCAGCGGGGTCGCAGTGCCCCAGCATTGCCTGGATCCCACTGTAATCCCCAGATCTGAGTGTGGGGTCCACAGCCAGAGCCCTCTGTCCTGGGCCCAGGAGGATCTGGAGCAAGGCGGGGTCGGGCTGGGTCTCCTCCTGCTTCACTGCTTAGGTTTCATGCCGGTTTTCCTGGCTCCTGAGGCTGCTTTAAAGCCCTGGTCACCCTGTTCCTCACTGCCCCTTGCTTCTGAGGTTCAGGAGCATCTGGAAGTGCAACCCACTGTAAGCATGCTCAAAGCCCCAGGCCTCTCTGCTGCGGGCTGGGCAGATGGCAGGAACCCCAGGCCAGCATGCGATCCCCACTCCCACGTCCCCTGCTACAGTCAGAGCAGTCACTATGACCAGCCCACCCCAACCCCAGATAAGAATTCACATTTGCAAGCGGAGGCTGCTGGAACTCAGTGGTTGATAAACAGGTCACCCTTCATAAACTTTAACCTCAGAGTGTTTGTACATGAAGCAACACTGCCAACAGTAGTGACCTAAATTCTGGAAATGCCTTTCAGGGGTGGGGCTGAATGAACAAGGGAGCTGCATGCCGGGCCTGCACAGCCTGTGCACACGACTCAACGACAGCTCCCATTCAGGCCCAGGCCCCTTTGACTGCGGGGCTGGCGCATTTCCCCCCATGAACTGCCTGAGTGTGAGGATGGCAGCAAGGGACCTGCCCTTGTTTCTGAAGATGCCCTGGCCCTCTGTGGCCCTTATGCAATGGCCTAAGTCCTCATACAACCCATGTCCCTGACAGATTATGGAGCCAGCAATGCCACCTGGCCACCTTCAGTTTCCAACCGGTTCTCGGACTCTACAAGTTTCCTGGTCCTTGAAATCAGACAGACTGTATCCCTTTTACGTGACTATTCACTTGGCGTCTGGCGTTCTGAATTTGGGGAAAATAACCTCTGCTTGGAAAGACGGTTTTCAAAGAGTAAGAAGTCTTAAGAAGCCCTGGCCGTGCCCAGATGTCGGAGCAGCCGAGGTGCCCCATCTCCTGCGCCCGCCTTCCCAACTCAGGGCTGAGGGGCTCACATGACCGTGACTTCCCTAATTCATCACCATGTGACTGTAAAGCTTTCTGTGAGGCTCTTCATTCGTCAGTCCAATCTTTTTTCTTTTCTTTTTGAGATGGAGTTTCGCTCTGCCATGCAGGCTGGAGCACAGTGGCACCATCTCAGCTCACTACAACCTCTGCCTCCCGGGTTCAAGCAATTCTGCCTCAGCCTCCCTAGTAGCTGGGACTCCAGGTGCCCGCCACCACGCCCAGCTAATTTTTGTTTTTTTTTTTTTTTTTTTGAGACGGAGTTTCGCTCTACCACCCAGGCTTGAGTGCCGTGGTCGAATTTCAGTTCACTGCAAGCTCCGCCTCCCG
>NW_016860030.1:0-1672 GCF_001698545.2 Rhinopithecus bieti | reverse complement strand
CTTCCCCTCCTCCTCCTCCCTCCTCCCTCCTTCCTCTTTCTTTCTTCTTCCTCTTCCTCCTCCTCCTCCTCTTCTTCTTCTTCTTCTTCTTCTTCTTCTTCTTCTTCTTCTTCTTCTTCTTCTTCTTCTTCGTTTTTGGTAGAGATGGGGTTTCGCCATATTGCCAGAGATGGTCTCAAAATCCTGATTTCCTGACTTTGGTAATCAAGAAAGTCTCCTACAGAGTGCTCCAGCAGAGCTAGGCATGAGGCCCCTAAAACAGGCACATACTAGAAGCTTGTGTCCAGACAGGGCTTGCTGAGCACTGTGGGTCAAAACCAAGGGGCCCTGAAGGCCCCCAGGGGTCCCAGGTGATTGGATCAAAGAAGCCCAGAGCCTATGGCCATCACTGCCAGTCTGAGATGCTGGAGTTTCAGTCATTCATCTTTCTGAGTGAAGATGGTCTGTGCTCTCCAACTTTCTGATTGTCTTACATGCCACCTACACACTCCATCCATTCCACTGTCTCAGGCAGTCAATAAATAAATTATCTTTCAGCCCATTACAAATCAGGGGCACTAGTGGTGGTGAGAGATTGGTGATGGGGACTTTTACAGGGATGGTAGGGAGTATAAGTGGCTTTGGAAAACAACTGGGCATTATCTTGTAACACTGAAGTTGCACACACCAATGACCCAGCAATTACTTCCACTCCTAAAATGATGCCCTGGAAACTCTTGCACATGTATGAAAAGACTTCACAAGGATCTTCAAAGAAGCATTGTTCATAATCGTAAAATTATGAAAATTCGAGATGTCCTCTGACTGGAGAAGGAATGAATTGAGATCTCTTCCCACAATGTAATATTATGCAGTAGTGAGAAATGAATGCACTAGAGTTACAATGAATCGGATGGATGACGGCCGGGCGTGGTGGCTCACGCCTGTAATCCCAACACTTTGGGAGGCCAAGGCGGGCAGATCACTTGAGGTTAGGAATTCAAGACCAGCCTGACCAACATGGTGAAACCTCGTCTCTACTAAAAATACAAAAATTAGCCAGGCATGGTGGCGGGCACCTGTAATCCTAGCTACTCAGGAGGCTGAGGCAAGAGAATCGCTTGAATCCAGGAAGTGGAGGTTGCAGTGAGCCGAGATCGCACCACTGCACTCCAGCCTGGGTGACAGGGCAAGACTCTGTTTCAGAAAAGCAAACAAACAAACAACAACAGCAGCAACAACAACAACAAACAAATAACACAAAAAAACCCCAGAAACTTAGAAGTGCTGGATCTTTGGGTTTTTTTATAATTAAAAAAAATTTTTTTAAAGATGAATGAATCTTGAAACAAATGATGTATAAAAAAATGAGTTTCAGAAGACTACAATACACTATAAAATAAAATACACTTTATTTTCTAAAGCTTAAAATAAGCAAAGATAAACCTTTTCTAAATAAATCATATAAATATCTTAAAACTTTTTTACAGCAAGAGATTTTGAGCATCAAATTTAGGACAGTTGTTACCCCAGAGGGGCAAACACATATGGCATGAGGAGGTACCCACAGGTAGGGTCAATGGTTTCAGTCACATTCTAGTTGTTGTGCCACATAGTAGGTTACAAGTCTTTGTTTCATTATGTTTTATTAATTACAAGTATTCTTTTATAAAAAAAAAAAAAGCTTTTTTTT
>NW_016860029.1:0-744 GCF_001698545.2 Rhinopithecus bieti | reverse complement strand
CATTTAAAAAAAAAATAAAGCATAACATGAACATGGAAAGAAAAAGAACCTTTAAGAAATAAAATATCAACAACGCTCACTAGAAATGCTTCCTAAATGTGTATGAAGCATGTGTGTTTGTACATTTTATTTCACCATTAATTCATTTCCTCATTCTTTTGATAAACATTTATTAAGTGCTTAGTCCTGAGGCTAGCAGTGTGTTGAATTTGGAAGGTATAAAGCTGAAAAAGATACTATGTCTACCAACGGGAAATTGACAGTTTAGTTGCACAGTATTTTAAGGAGGGTATGTACTGAAGTTGTAGCACACGCTGTACTTGCTCTATGCACTTCCCCTTGCCTTTCCATTTCAAAATACACTGGTTCGACTTCCAAATGCCAGCATTTGAATTTCGTTACCTATGGAATCTTTCTGGTTGCAGAGGTCTGATGCTGATGTTGCCGGGGTGGGGAGCATATTTTTCAACCAGTGGCCTGGAGGGAATGGCCTAAGGGCTAATTGGGCAAGATGTACTAGATCAATATTATGAAGGCTCATGAATATCCTTAAAGTTTTTGAGTTTATTTATGCAAAAGTAGTTTATTGCAAAACGGTACCAAGCAAAATAAATAGGTGCAGATCTTTCACAATACAATAAATTAAAAAACTTCTTGGAGGGAGAGAATATATAGAGCATTCCCAATGCACTTCCTGGTACAATTTCTTTTTCTTTTCTTTTTTTCTTTTTTTTTTTTTTTTTT
>NW_016860028.1:0-571 GCF_001698545.2 Rhinopithecus bieti | reverse complement strand
CCTTTTGATGTGTGAATTCTTCTCACAGAGTTACATGATTCTTTTCATGGATCAATCTGGTAACATTGTATTGGGGGAATCTGAGAAGGGATATTTTGGATTGCATTGAAGTCTATGGTGGCAAAGGAAATATCCTCAGAAAAAACTAGAAAGAGGCTTTCTGAGAAAGATCTTTGTGATGTGTGAATTCATCTCAGAGAGGTACAGCTTTCTTTTCATGGAGCAATTTGCTAACACTTTTCGTGGAATCTGAAAAGGGAAATTTGGGGGTACATTGAGATCTACAGGGATAAAGCAACTATCCTCAGATAAAAACTAGAAAGAAACATTCTGAGAAACTGGTTTGTGATGTGTGAATTAATCTCACAGAGTTACACTGTACTTTTCATTGAGCAGTTTCTTAACCCCATTTTCATGGAATTAGCAATGGGATATTTCAGATGGCACTGAAGCTTATGGTGAAAAATAATACATCCTCAGATAAAAGCTCGAAAGAAGGTTTCTGAGAAACAGCTTTGTGATTTGTGAATTCATCTCACCCAGTTACACGATTCTTTACATGGAGCAGTTT
>NW_016860027.1:0-1324 GCF_001698545.2 Rhinopithecus bieti | reverse complement strand
TCAAGGAAAGTCTTGGGTAAACGCCTAACACTCTTGAACTATGAGTCTGCTTTATCCATGGAATAAAATTCTTACCTCCTACATTGGAGTTTCTTCTAAAAATTCCTCTTTTCCATCTTTGGATCCCTTTACTTTGTTCTTTGCCTTCACTTGCCTTCACTTTGCTCTTTCAACACGTCCAGGTCAAGTTTTAAACTCATCTCCTGGAGTACCTTCAAATTCTGTCCCTTTGAAAATTGCAAATGAAGAAGTGCTCTATAAAGGAAAGACCAGAATGACTTAGTCAGTGGTTGAATTGATTCTTTCAGTTTTACAAAATCTCAGTAACCTCACATCAATTATATGACAATGCATTTAGTTTTCAAAAGTGCTATGATAAATTAGATATCTAAGTATCAGATGAAACCAGGGCTTTCCGGGATTTCCTTAGATATTTCCTGGGCTTGTGTATCTGGGGACCATATGTAGGTTGGCTTTTTATAAAGAAAGGTCAAAACTGTAATGCTTTCCTCTGTTGCACAGATTATGAATGGGATGATTAATATAACTTCATTGGCCAATCCATCAGAAGACATTATTTTAATTAAAATAATAAGTAGGAGACATAAGGATACAATTCCATTTTAAAATATACAAGTAAAACCATTTTTTTGTGAGTTTAAAGAACAGCACACTCATGCTGGATTCTTTATCCACCATGAGTATCTATTCTTTTATTTGTTAAAAGCCCAGTTTATTGAGGTATAATTTAGATACTGTAGAATTTAACATTTTCATGTGTAGTTTGATGAGTTTTGATAAATGTATACAGTCATATACCCACCACCATAATCATAATATAAACATTTCCCAAAAGTTTCTTCATGTTGCTTTATAGTAAATGCCTTTTCCCCATTTCCAGCCTCTGTCAAGCACTGATTTCTTTTTTTTTTTTTGCTTTTTTCAGAGCAATATCCTATAATAGGATCCTATGTTTTTTTGACCTTTTGTTCCTGGTACCCTTCACTTAGCATCATGGAGTTGAGATACTTCATATTGTCACTGTACTAGTAGTTTGCTTCTTTTTAATGCTCAGTAGTATTCCATTGTCCAGATGTATTCTAATTAGCTTATTCATTTACTAGTTGAAAGACATTTGGGTTATTTCCATTTTGGCTATTATGAACAAAGCTGCCATGAATATTTTGTATCAGTTTTGTGTAAACATGTTTTCATAACTCTTGGGAAAATACCCAGGGGTGGGTATTTATTTTATTTTCAAGTAAATATACACACATATAAAATGAGGTATGAAAACTGTAATTATTTATATAACATATATTAT
>NW_016860025.1:0-282 GCF_001698545.2 Rhinopithecus bieti | reverse complement strand
GGCCGGGCGCGGTGGCTCACGCCTGTAATCCCAGCACTTTGGAAGGCCGAGGACGGCAGATCACAAGGTCAGGAGATCGAGACCACGGTGAAACCCCGTCTCTACTAAAAATACAGAAAACTAGCCGGGCGCGGTGGCGGACTCCTGTAGTCCCAGCTACTCAGGAGGCTGAGGCAGGAGAATGGCGTGAACCCGGGAGGCGGAGCTTGCAGTGAGCCGAGATCACGCCACTGCACTCCCGCCTGGGGACAGAGCGAGACTCTGTCTCAAAAAAAAAAAAAG
>NW_016860024.1:0-1908 GCF_001698545.2 Rhinopithecus bieti | reverse complement strand
TCTAATTTTTTTCACACACAAACCAAAGTTGGTATAAAATAAATGATTAAAATACATAGAAGATCTTTATAAATTGTGCATCAACATAAAGATAAAAAAGAGTATGATTTGAAACTTCTTAAATTCTAAGCTTAGGTACTTGGATTAATTCTGTCACAGTGAAGTCCTAGTAAAATGCTTAAATATGGTAGAAATGTTACTTAATTAACATTCTTTAGGAAAATAAATCATATAGCAGGTATATTAGTCTATTCTCACTCTGCTATACAGAACTGCCTCAGACTGGGTAAGTTACAAAGAAAAGAGGTTTAACTGACTCACAGTTCTGCATGGCTGGGGAGGCCTTACAATCATGGTGAAACGTGAAGGGGGAGTAAGCGCTTCACAAGGTGGCAGGAGAGAGAGAGAGAGCCCAGGGGAAATTGCCACTTTTAAGCCATCATATCTCCTGAGAACTCCCTCACAATCACAAGAACAGCATGGGGGAAACCCATGATCCAATCACCTTCCACCAGATCCCTCCCTTGACACATAGGGATTACGCTTTGAGATGAGATTTGGGTGGGGACACAGAGCCAAATCATATCAGCAGGGGACCATAAAATGAACAGCTCTTCGAACAGAGAGATTAGAGATGACAGACATTTATGTTTTGCTATTTCTCATGTGTTAGGTAAGAAATCCTTTGACTAAGAGCCTAGCAGTGGGCATGAAAACAAGAGAAAGATCTACATTTTATTTTTTAATAAAAGGAAATAATAATTTCAGAATTATTTAGCTAGAGAAGATGGAGGAAAAGGGAAATTGAAATCAGCATTTGGCGAGTGGCTGAATAATGCTGTCTGTGATAGGAATAAGGATTTGGGATGCGACAGATTTTGTACAGTAAATTTTTAATTAATCTTTACAAATCCTGAATTATTTGAATTAAAGGGCCACATTCAAATATGATGCTCTGTAAGAATTTGGACTCAAAGAAAAGTAGGTGTGAAGATTTCAATTTATAGTAAGCCATTAAAAGAGTAAGAGGATCAGCACATTTTTCAAAGGAAAATGTAAGGGGAAAAGTTTATAGAAATTTTAAAAGAAAAGTAATTATATCTGAATAACAACCATAGTCAAGAAATGGAAGAAAGAAGGGGAATGAGAAGATCTAATTATAGAAATAGAGACACCCATATCAGAGAAGGAAGAGAAGAAAGTAAAGGAAGAGAGATCTTCAAGATCTGCAGAAATATCAGAATATATTTACAATATTTACAAATAATTTTTACAATCTTTACAAAATGACAAATTGAGTCAGAGGACCAATGTTTAACTTTCAAATGAAACTGTTCTTTCTTTTTTTGTTGGTTTTAACTAAGTATTCAAACAAATACTAATTTCACTGCATATGAACTCAATCATGATTCCAAATACTACAGTATATTAGCTGCAATGCAACCAGGGATTTAGTTTGACCTCATTTTAGACTTTGTCTTCCATTTACTTCACTTTTAATATAAGCTACTAAGATTCTTTTCTGTATTTTGAAATTCTGGTATATTTATTCATTATTTATTGAGTAACACAATTATTGAGTAACAATATTGAAAGTTATTAACAAATATGAAATAAATATTATTGCTTATTCCAAAAGAGGAACTACTGCTGTCAGTTGTTGAACTCTACCTTGTAGGTTTCCAATGTACAGAAACTTCAACTCAAAAATGTTTTACTCAAAGGCCTTTTCTGCATCTATTGAGATAATCATGTGGTTTTTGTCTTTGGTTCTGTTTATGTGATGGATTATGTTTATTGATTTCCGTATACTGAACTAGCCTTACAGCCCATGGATGAAGCCGACTTGATCATGGTAGATGAGCTTTTGATGTGCTGCTGGATTTGGATTGCCAGTATTTTATTGAA
>NW_016860023.1:0-1329 GCF_001698545.2 Rhinopithecus bieti | reverse complement strand
TCAAGGTTGAGGACGACCCATGGCACAGCCTCAGGAAGTCCTAAAGACATGTGCCCAAGGTTGTTGGGGCACAGCTTGGGTGTTTTGTGTTTTGTTTTTGAGCCAGAGTCTCACTCTGTCGCACAACTGGAGTGCAGTGGCACAATCTTGGCTCACTTTAACTTCCCCCTCCTGGGTTCAAGCAATTCTCCTGCCTCAGCCTCCCGAGTAGCTGGGATTACAGACGCCCCTCATCACATCTGGCTATTTTTGCATTTGTGGTAGAGACACAGTTTCACCATGTTGGCCAGGCTGGTCTCAAACTCCTGACCTCAAATGATCCACCTGCCTCAGCCTCCCAAAATGCTAGGATACAGGTATGAGCCACCACCCCTGGCCACAGCTTGGTTTTATACATTTCGAGAGAGATACAAGACATCAATCAATACATGTAAGAAGTACATTGGTTTGGATTAGAAAGGTGGGGATAACTTGAAGCAAAGTAGAAAGACTGGCAGGAGGGAGGGAGCTTCCAGGTCACAGATAGGTGAGATACAAATAGTTACATTAGTTTTAATTTCTGTTTAGCTTTTCCAAGGGAGGCGAATGAGATATATATCTATCTTAGTGAGCCGAGGAGTTATTTTGAATAGAATGGGGCAAGTTTGCCCTAAGCAGTTCCCAGCTTGAGTTTTCTTTAGTGTTTTTTGGGGCCCAAGATATTTTCCTTTCACATTTTCCCCTTTTAAAATCTTTCAGAGAAAGCGTTTTACAAGAAAATGAGTCCCTGGGCTCAGGTGTCGTCTGATCTGTCATGGCTAAGAGGATTTATTCCTAGATGGGTAGGTCAGAAACCTCGTTTTTAGCAGGTTGTGAAGTCTCATGTCCTGTGAAGAGAAACTAGACAGAGGAAGGGAGAAAAACCAACAACAAACAAAACAACAATCCTGGAAAATCACTGTAGGTCATATTACTCTACAGTGCATGCATGAAAGTGGTTTATTTATGTAAATAGATTGCTGTTATTTTCTTTCGAACTTTAAGTTGTCTGGCTTCAGTTCTCAGGGCTTTTTTTTGAAAACACAGCTTAGTTTTCAGTGACTACAGATGTCGAAGAAAGGAAAAAAGAAAGAAGAAAATTGAAAGTATTATTCTGAATACTTGCAGCTAAGAAAAATTAGAATTGGTCCAAACTGTAGACAATAGTAAAAATTGAGAAAAAAATTAGGCAAGGCTAGAATTAACAACAAGTCTACTGTAGTTTTGAAACATAATTTTTCTCTCTCCAGTTTCCCATTTTTACTAAAGACATATCCTAGTGGGAGTGGTTTGCTTTATTTATTTTTTCCA
>NW_016860022.1:0-859 GCF_001698545.2 Rhinopithecus bieti | reverse complement strand
TAAAAAAAAAAATAAAAGATTTGAATTCACTGAAAAAAAGTATTAGAATGAAAAATAGTCCAATATTAATGTTTATAGATATTATTTCCAATAAATAAAGTTCCTGAAAGTCATGTGATATAGTGTGGATATTTGTGCCCTCTAAATCTCATGTTGGAATGTGATTCCTAATGGTGGAGATGGAGCTTGGTTGGAGATGATTGGATCATAAGGATGGATCCCTCATGGCTTGGTGCTATCCTTGCAACAGGCAATGAGTTCTCTGGAGAACTGGTTGTTTAAAAGTGTGTGGCAACCCCTCCCTCTTTTCCTTGCTGATACTCTTACAAGGTGACATGCCTGCTTCTGCTTTGCCTTCTGCCGTGAGTTAAATCTCCCTGAGGCCTTCCCAGAAGCCAAGCAAATGCCAGTACCACGCTTGTACAGCCTGCAAAAACAGTAGTCAATTAAACCTCTCTTCTCTACAAATTACCCAGCCTCAGGTATTTCCTTATAGCAATGCAAGGACAGCCTAACACATCACATAAAACTTGTTAGAATTAAGGAGGCAATTCAGCTAAATGGACCAGGCAATAATTGGACAAATATTCAAACCAAATTTTTAATAAAACAATATCGATTAAATTGATATTTGTATAAATAAGCCTTCAAAAAATAACCTAAATTTTTAACAGAAGTAAATAAGTTGAATAATTCCAACTCTTCCATGTAATGCTATGCAACTATTAAATTTATAGCTTTTATATTCATAGATATAAGAATATATTAAAGCAGGTTGTCACTGGAGAAAGTGTGATATTGATAAATTATTAATTAAATAAATTTCTGAATAATTTTATGTTTTCTAAGCTCTTTAAAA
>NW_016860021.1:0-1884 GCF_001698545.2 Rhinopithecus bieti | reverse complement strand
CACAAACTTTGGTGTCTGAAAGCTGTGGAACTGAGAAATCTATTTTCCCATCTGTAAAGGGAGCTGTTAAGAGGACTGAAAATAATATGCAACCCGCCCAGCCCACTGTAAGATCAGTTGAAACTGTGAAATAAATGATAGTTATTATTGTCACCGTTACTATTACAGATATTAACAGTAGTATTGTTTTAGCGTATGCACGCAGGTAACAATAGCTTGACCTAGGAGGCCCTAAAATTATAGAAGCTCTTGGAAACCTGCTCCTATGTGGGCCCTTTCCCTTCAGCATGGGACCTGTTACAGACAACTTATACAATCTCCCACTCCTCTTCTCCTCCTTAAGGGGCTACCAATCTTGATGAACGATGAGAGTGAGTGTCAGTAATGAGGCAGAGTGGTAGGAAATGCTCCACATTAAATATGCAAATCCCAACTGCCATTCCCAAGACCCCAGATTCCACATGCCCAGATTGGGAGCAAATGAAAAACAAGAGAGCAAGTAATAAGTTAACAAGCCACTTCAGAAATGACTGCATTCGTTCTGTTGAGCAGCTACTTCAGTTCCAGTAGTTCCCACTCATTTGCTAGGGTGTAATTCTAATCAGAATGAAAGTCCTTAATCACAGCACCATTATAATAGAATCTTCTATCCTGAACCTATTAGGGCTCTTGTCGAGTAAATATCTTGCATTTTCCAGCCTCTGCAAAGGAAACTGAGTCGTTGGTTCACAACTCTGTCTATCCCTGGATTAGTCCTGATGCTGCCGGGTCACAAAGCAATACTCATCTCTCCCCTATGTATCTGTTTCATCCGACCATGACTTGGCCTTGCACCACCCCACACCCTATGAATAAAGGTCATAAATGCCCTCCCTCCTGCTCTGACTCAGGTCAACACACATATCCTGGCTCTATGTTGTGCTGGTCATTTAACTTTTCTCTATCTCATTTTCCTTATAGGTAAAGCAGATGATCAAGGCATAGTAACCCATTGAGCACCAATTGCCTTGATACAAGGCAGTACCTCTTAGGATGTTAATGTGAGGGTAGCAGGGAGAGGGATGTGGGTGGGGGATAGTAAAAGCCAATGGAGCAGGCCAGAAACGTCACTGGGTTTGGGTTACTTTGAGGTTTGTTTGCTTGTTTGTTTTAAGACATGGAGTCTCATTATGTTGCCCAGGCTGGAGTGCAGTGGTTATTTACAGGCATGGGAGTTTTGACCTGCTCCATTACTGACCTGGGCCAGTTCACCCCTCCTTAGGCGACCTGGCAATCTCCAGCTCCCGTGAGTCATCAAACTTACACTGAACTTAGCATGGACACCCATGGGCATAGCGCACTACAGCCCAGAAATTTTGGGCTCAAGTAATCCTCTCACCGCAATCTCCTGAGTAGCTGAGACTACAGGTGTGGGCCACTGCATCTGACTAATTTTGGGAATAATTGAGAGTAATGAAGAGAAAAGGAGAAAACCAGGTCACTGGTCTGCAATATCTTGCAAAATTAATTAAAAGGAAAAGTGTCATGTTTCATTATAAATGGCTGTCACCTTTGGATCAACTCCCAGAAGTCCACCTTGGCCCCTCACAAGGTCAACAGCACTGTTTGAAGTCAATTCAGTAGCCCCAAAATTTAAGTAATTATATGTTCTCCAAGTCTGCCCCATCTCTATTTTTTTGGTTACTCAGGCTGGATATTCTAGATCTATTTTTGACTCCTTCCTCAAGTACCAAACTTCAATATCTCTACTATTCCATACCTCTTCACCACGCCAACGGATGGTCAGTATAAAGTTCCCCTCTCAACTGACACTGAAAAAGCATTCGCTTTGTTCATCCTGCCTTCAGTATCTCCATTTCGGTGTATCGAGTCCACCATGTGATT
>NW_016860020.1:0-302 GCF_001698545.2 Rhinopithecus bieti | reverse complement strand
CAATTAACCAGGTAATCAAGGAGGGAAGGAGGGAAAAAAGAAGGAAGGGAGGGGAACAGACAACTCATGCAGAAGAATTACAAATAATTTATGTAGATACTCTGCCTCCAACAAAACTTTCTGCCTCATAAATGATGGACTGTGCATGGCTAATTCCTTCCAAAGAGTACAGTGTGGAAAAATAAGAAAAAAATGATAACTTTATACTTGAGACATCTGACAAACAGTAGCTCAACTAAGTGATCAAGACAATATACACAGTAAAATCTCATGTTGATACTATCTACCCTTGATAAACTGTG
>NW_016860019.1:5605-7132 GCF_001698545.2 Rhinopithecus bieti | reverse complement strand
TTTTAATGCCTTGATGACTTTCATTACTCTCCATCTCTTCCCCTGATCACTTTCCTCTTTAAGGAATTAGTTAAGGACAGATCTACTCAAGTCAAGTTTTAAATTAAATTTTGGAGAAATATTAATATTCAATCCTCTATATAAAAAAAGAATAAAATATATTCCTATTTTCTAATTCCTGAATTTCAGTTATTCTTCCCAAATTGGTGCCGTATGCTCTGGTGAAAATATTTTATCCTGATGGTCTCATCAAATTGGCCAAAATGTAGGGGTTGGGGAAGAGATAATCAGTGTGAATGAGCACATGGGAAAAGGGATGTTCTCCATCAATGTGAATTGATGCCATCTGTTTGGAGGATAACGTGGCAATAGAGAGGTCAGATTTTAAATGCACATTGTCTTTTCTTTAATACTTCCACGTCAAAGCAATTCTTGTCAAAGCAATTGCACAAGTACTCAAAAGAGGAGTAAAGAATATATATACTGCAGCATAATTTATAATAGCAAAAAATAAAGAAAATAAGTGTCCATCAACACAGGCATGATTTTAATGTTAGGTTACTTCTGTATGTGGAATGTTATGCAGCTATTTCAAAGAACAGTAATCAGGTCGGTACACAGTAGCATGGAAGGACTTTGAAAAAAGTTAAGTTGCATGTAGAATGATATACAGAATATTCGCATGTTTTCCTGTGATGAAAATACATATTTTATTTATATATATATGTGTGTGCATATATATTATACACAGACGTGTATATGGACCCCACACAAATATATATGGATCCAGGCAGCAAGAGAAGAAAAGAAAGCGAGAGAGAGAGAGAGAGATCGATCTGGAATGATGCTCACAAACAACCCATGAGTGCTAGAAGTGGAGACAGTAAGTAAGTATATTTTACCGTATACATTTCTCTGCTGTTGAAATTTTTTTAGTAATTGTAAAGAAAAAACCCAACCATATATTATGCCCAGCAGGCACCAGAAGAAGAGGGAGTCAAATCTATTAATATTTTAATAACAGTTATTAATTCTCAGATTTCTTTCCATCAGTCTGCTGGAGAGAAAGAGCATTCTGCTTTGGTTGTCAGTACACAACTCCTAACACAAGGTCTCCCAGCACGGTTTCGTGAATCAAATGGAAACCTGTGGCCCAAAAGGAGCACAGTTTAGCTGGATACATTGTTAGTTGAGGATCAGTCAACAAAGACTGTTGGCCAATGGATCCATTCCAGTCTCAAGTTTCAGGGGCTCTGGCGGGAGGGAGGGCACAGACCCCAGAATACTCCTGAGAAGCCCTCGCCTATCCCTCCTCCATTCACTGCCTTTTCATCATAACCTGCCTTTAGGATTAAATGATCTTTCACCAGACCTTAGGCACTACTTCCATGGTCTGCCTGACCTTGTTATCACCAATAGCTGCACCCTTTCCAGAATCTCAATTTTAAGCATCCCACCTTGCCAACCCTTCCTTTCCTTTCCTCTCCTTCCTCTCCTTTCTCTTCTCTTTTCTCCTCTCCTCTACTC
>NW_016860019.1:0-2026 GCF_001698545.2 Rhinopithecus bieti | reverse complement strand
CTTTTTTTTTTTTTTAACTTGGCCTCCAGAAAGCTTCAAGTTAATTATTATTATTATTATTATTATTATTATTATTATTATTATTATTTTGATACAGAGTCTTGCTCTATTGCCCAGGCTGGAGTGTTGTGGTGATCTCAGCTCACTGCAACCTCTACCTCCTGGGTTCAAGCGATTCTCCTGCCTCGGCCTCCCAAGTAGCTGGGGTTACAGGCATGTGCCACCATCCCCAGCTAGTTTTGTTTTCTTAGTAGAGACAGGGTTTTGCCATTTTGGCAAGGCTGGTCTCGAATTCGTGGCTTCAAGTGATCCACCTGCCTCAGCCTCCTAAAGTGTTGAGATTACAGGCATGAGTCACAGAGTCAGGCTGGCCTAGTTAATCTAGTTAATTTCTTTTCTTTTCTTTTTTTTTTTTTTTTCAGATGAAGTCTTGCTCTGTCGTCCAGGCTGGAGTGCAATGGCATGATCTTGGCTCACTGTATCCTCCACCTCCCGAGTTCAAGCAATTCTCTTGCCTCAGCCTCCCAAGTAGCTGGGACTACAGGACCGGGTCACCATGCCTGGCTAATTTTTGTATTTTTAGTAGAGGTGGGGTTTCACTATGTTGGCCAGGCTAGTCTCAAACTCCCGACCTCGGGTGATCCACCCGCCTTGGCCTCCCAAAGTTCTGAGATTACAGGCATGAGCCACCGTGCCCAGCAGTTAACTCTTAATTGTAATAATTATAATAATCCCAGCCTTGATTTTTGTAAGTATAAATCTTCTCCATTTTTTCTATGGCCCTTCTAACTCTGCTCATTTTTACTATACACATGATGCCGTCCTGTGCCAGGCACTGGGCTTGGAATATTAAAGTGTCTCAACAACTATTTCTTCTTCTTCATCATTATTATGTTATTAATCATTATCATGCTATTAAGAATAGTAACCGTGGCTGGGTGCGGTGGCTCATGGCTGTAATCCTAATGCTTTGGGAGGTTGGGGAGGGAGGATTACTTGAGTCCTGGAGTTTGAGAACAGCCTGGGCAACACATCAAGACCCTATCTCTACAAAAAATAAGCCAGGTGTGGTGGTGCATGCCTGCAGTCCCAGCTACTCCAGAGACTGAGGAGGGAGGATCGCTTGAGGCTGGGAGGTCTAGGCTGCAGTATGCTATGCTCATCCCACTGTACTTCTAGCCTAGGTAACAGAGTGAGACCCTGTCTCAAAAAAAAAAAAAAAAAAAAAAAAAAAAAAAAAAACCAACAACAACAAAAAAACAAAAGCAACAACAATAACAAAGCCAGTTCTTGGGGAGAGCCAGGAATGAGGCTGAACAGTCTGTGCCACATATACAAATGCTCTCTGTCATAGTCCCATGTCACAGTCCCTTGTTTAGTTTCCATAGTCCCTTGTCCCCCTTTTCAAATGAACAGGATATAAATTATAAGTAAAAACCTCCTGAGTTATTTCCTTATTCCACCTCTCTCCCACTAGATGTAAACTCCTTGAAGACAGGCAGTTCCCTATAGATCCCATTCCACATTTTAACACAATATCCTTAACACAACAAAGACCTAAGACATATTTGCTACCTAAAGAAGGTTAAGAGCAGGTAACGATTGAGGCACAAAAGGAGAGAGAGAAAACAGAAAACACTGGTCAGAGAACTGACTGGTTCATTTTCCCTTTATTTTCTCCTGTCAGTCCTGTCAGAACCATTCTAGAGGCCAAGGACCTGGGGTGGCCAGTCGGCACGGCCGTTCGAGATCCCAACTCAGGGATCTGTCCTCCCTTGGTTCACCTTTGGTCAGGGCGGAATTAAATGGGCACACCAGGGCAGGTCCCTGAGATGTTGCAGGTTAGGCAGAGGGGAGTGTGTTAACTCAGATTTGTTCAATACCCGGGTCACTAAACACTGAGTGAGCCCTGCTCCTTCCAATGCCCACCTCCAACCTTCCCTTCTTACCTCCCATCACCCACCCTCAGGCTGAATCTCAGACACCCTGCTCTTCCAGGACAGCAGGGGGCGCCGCAGACCCCCCG
>NW_016860018.1:0-273 GCF_001698545.2 Rhinopithecus bieti | reverse complement strand
TTCCTTCCTTCCTTCCTTCCTTCCTTCCTTCCTTCTCTCTCTCTTTCTTTCTTTCTTTCTTTCTTTCTTTTTCCTTCCTTCCTTCCTTCCTTCCTTCCTTCTCTCTCTCTCTCTTTCTTTCTTTCTTTCTTTCTCTCTCTCTCTTTCTTTCTTTTTCTTTCTTTCTTTCTCTTTCTTTCTTTCTTTCTTTCTTTCTTTCTTTCTTTCTTTCTTTCTTTCTTTCTTTCCTTCCTTCCTTCCTTCCTTCCTTCCTTTCTTCTTTCCTCTCTTTCT
>NW_016860017.1:0-1271 GCF_001698545.2 Rhinopithecus bieti | reverse complement strand
AGTCTAGCTAGTGACCTACCTGGTTATTTAAAAAAAACAGCCCCTAAATCATTAATTTTTTGAAGGGTTTTTCAGGTCTCTATTTCCTTCAATTCTATTCTGATCTTAGTTATTTTTTGTCTTCTGCTAGCCTTTGAATTTGCTCTTGCTTCTCTAGTTATTTTAATGGTGATGTAGGGTGTCGATTTTGGATATTTTCTGCTTTCTGATGTGAGTATTTAGTGCCATAAATTTGCCTCTTAACACTTGTTTAGCTGTGTCCCAGAGATTCTGGTATGTTGTGTTTTTGTCCTCATGGGTTTCGAAGAACTTCTTTATTTCTGCCTCAATTTCATTATTTACTCATTAGTCATTCAGGAGCAGGATTTTCAGTTTTCATGTAGTTGTGAGGTTTCTAGTGAGTTTCTTAATCCTGAGTTCTAATTTGATTGCACTGTGGTCTGAGAGACTGTTATGATTTCCATTTTTTTTGCATTTGCTGAGGAGTGTTTTTCTTCCAATTATGTGGTCAATTTTATAATAAGTGTGATGTGGCGGTGAGAGGAATGTATATTCTGTTGATTTGGTGTGGGGAGTTCTGTAGATGTATATTAGGTCTGCTTGGTCCAAAGGTGAGTTCAAGTCCCGAATATCCTTGTTAATTTTCTGTCTTTTTAATCTGTCTTATATTGACAATGGACTGTTAAAGCTCCCACTATTATTGTATGGGAGTCTAAGTATTTTTGTAGGTCTCTAAGAACTCGTTTTATAAATCTAGGTGCTCCTGTATTGGGTGCATTTGTATTTAGGATAGTTAGCTCTTCTTATTGAATTAATCCCTTTCTCATTATGTGCTTTTCTTTGTCTTTTTTGATCTTTTTTGGTTTAAAGTCCGTTTTATCAGAGATTAGGATTGCAACTCCTGCTTTTTTTTTTTCTATCCTTTTGCCTAGTAAATATTTCTCCATCCCTTTATTTTGGGTCTATATGTGTCTTTGCATGTGAGATTGGTCTCCTGAATGTGGCACACTGATGGATGTTGACTCTTTATCCAATTTGCCAGTCTGTTTCTTTTAATTGGGGGCTTTTAGGCCATTTACATTTAAGGTTAATGTTGTTTTGTGTTAATTTGATCCTGTCATCATGAAGCTAACTGGTTATTTTGCACACTAGTTGATCTAGTTGCTTCATAGTGTTGTTGGTTTTTTTATTTTGGTATGTTTTTGCAGTGGCTGGTTCTGGTTTTTTCTTTTCATATTTAGTGCTTTTTTTCAGAAGCTCTTGTAAGGCAG
>NW_016860016.1:0-757 GCF_001698545.2 Rhinopithecus bieti | reverse complement strand
TGTCGAAGGCCTTTTCTGCATCTACTGAGATAATCATGTGGTATTTGTCATTGGTTCTGTTTATGTGGATTACGTTTATTGATTTGTGTATGTTGAACCAGACTTGCATCCCAGGGATGAAGCCGACTTGGTCATAGTAGATAAGTTTTTTGATGTGCTGCTAGATTCAGTTTGCCAGTATTTTATTGAGGATTTTTGCATTGATGTTCATCAGGGATATTGGTCTAAAATTCTCATTTTTCTTTGTGTCTCTGCCAGGCTTTGGTATTAGGATGATGTTGGCCTCATAAAATGAGTTAGGGAGGTTTCCCTCTTTTTCTATTCATTGAGATAGTTTCAGAAGGAATGGTACCAGCTCCTCTTTGTATGTCTGGTAGAATTCAGCTGTGAATCCGTCTGACCCTGGACTTGTTTTGGTTGGTAGGCTATTAATTATTGCCTAAATTTCAGAGCCTGTTATTGGTCTATTCAGAGATTCAACTTCTTCCTGGTTTAGCCTTGGGAGGGTGTATGTGTCCAGGAATTTATCCAATTCTTCTAGATTTTCTAGTGTATTTGCGTAGAGGTGTTTCTAGTATTCACTGATGGTAATTTGTACTTCTGTGGGATCAGTGGTGATATCCCCTTTATTATTTTTTATTGCGTCTATTTGATTCTTCTTTTTTTCTTTATTAGTCTTGCTAGCTATCCATCAATTTTTTTTATCTTTTCAAAAAACCAACTCCTGGATGCATTGATTTTTTTTAAGGGTCTTCTG
>NW_016860015.1:0-695 GCF_001698545.2 Rhinopithecus bieti | reverse complement strand
AGAAGTTAACATTAACAAAAGTGTAAAAATTGCCACTAGCATCATTTGTTGGAAAAGGGTTTGTTTGTTTCGGAGACAGATCTCACTGTTTTACCCAGGCTGGAACGCAGTGGCTATTCACAGGCGTGATTATAGCTCACTAAGCCTCCATCCCAACTCCTGGGCTCAAGAGAGCCTCGTGCTCAGCCTCCAAATTAGCTGGGACTACAGGCATGCGCCACCAGGCCCAGTGGAAAGTTTTTTTTTTTTTTAATCTTATATATGCTGTTATGTTTGTGCCAGGAATAAAAATATGAAGATACTACTACCCACTAAGATTTTTCTACCCACTGTGTTGAAGGTTCACAGCAAGGAAAAGCAAATGAGATTGACTTTTTTTTTTTTTGTCTCCTAGGCTGGAGTGCAATCTCGGCTCATTGCAACCCCCACCTCCCAGGTTCAAGCAATTCTCGTGCCTTAGCCTCCTGAGTAGCTGGGACTACAGGCATGTGCCACCATGCCTGGCTAATTTTTTTGTATTTTTAGTACAGACAGGATTTTACCATGTTGCCCAGGCTGGTCTCAAACTCGTGAGTCATGGTGCCAGACCTACTTCTTTCTTTCTTTTTTTTTTTTTTTTTTTTAGATTTTGAGATGGAGTCTCGGTCTGTCACCCAGGCTGGAGTGCAGTGGTGCGATCTCAGTTCACTGCAAGC
>NW_016860014.1:0-336 GCF_001698545.2 Rhinopithecus bieti | reverse complement strand
GAGACCATCCTGGCTAACACGGTGAAACACTATCTCTACTAAAAATACAAAAAATTAGCTGGGCATGGTGGTGGGCGCCTGTAGTCCCAGCTACTCAGGAGGTTGAGGCAGGAGAATGGCCAGAACTCAGGAGGCAGAGCTTGCAGTGAGCCAAAATGGTACCAACGCACTCCAGCTTGGGCGACAGAGTGAGACTCCGTGTCAAAAAAAAAAAAAAAAAAAGATAGAGCCTCCTTTTATTCCCAAAAGTATTCCCTTTTGAATGATACATTATATGGTCACCTAATTTATGTAATTATTTTATTTTCCTTAATATAAACAGTACAGCAATAAATA
>NW_016860013.1:0-696 GCF_001698545.2 Rhinopithecus bieti | reverse complement strand
TAGGGAACTTTCATGCCAAATTTTACTAAATATATCTTCTGGGTTTTTAAAAACTTTTTCTTTGCCAAAGTAATACATGCACATAGTTTTAACAGAATTTAATAAAGTATATAATGAAATATGAGGTCTCCTACTTCACCGTGCCCAAAAGTTCCCTCCTCCCACTCTCATTTCCCAGAGATAACACTTGCACAATTTTAGATGTTTCCTTTGATAATTATCATGTTGTTTCTAAATCATGTGCTTATGCTGCTCTTTTCTGGAGACATGATAAAATGACTTCTTGTTTTGAAAGACGAAAATGTTTATCCAAGCACCCCATATTTTTAATTTGTTTATCCAGCATCCCAATATTCATTAATAACCATATTTTAATTCACTCATAACCGCATATTTTTCTTCTACTTTGTCTATACACTCCAACCCTTTACATAGCTTTCCTTCTGTGCTTCTTCCATGTAAAACAAAATTATCTAACTCCCTACCACCTTCTCATTTTTCTGTGTATGTAAACGTTTGTGTTAAACGTTTGAAATTTCAGGCTTGTTTGTATCACAACGTTGCCTCATCTAAACCGAATACAATGATACAGTCTCAAAACAGAAAATGAGAAATGTTTAGACTTGCGAGACATTATTTGTTCAATGGTTGAGGTGAAGATTAAAGTTTTTTTTATAAAAACAAAAAATTTAGGCC
>NW_016860012.1:0-339 GCF_001698545.2 Rhinopithecus bieti | reverse complement strand
CCAAAATATCCCTTTGCAGATACCACGAAAACAGTGTTAGCAAATGGCTCCGTGTAAAGAAAGGTGTAACTCTGTGAGATGAATTCATACATCACAGAAAATTTTCTCAGAAACCTTTCTAGTTTTTATCTGAGGATATTTCGTTTGTCACCTTAGTCTCCAATGCCATTCAAAATATCCCTTCTCAGATTCCCTAAAAACAGTGCTACCAAACTGATCAATGAAAAGTATCATGTAACTCTGTGATATGAATTAGCACATCACAAAGTGGTTTCTCAGAAAGTTTCTTTCTACTTTTTCTATGATGATATTTCCTATATCACCATTAGCTTCAATGTG
>NW_016860011.1:0-755 GCF_001698545.2 Rhinopithecus bieti | reverse complement strand
CGATGAGCTTTTTTGTTTCATGTGTTTGTTGGCCACATAAATGTTTTCTTTTGAGAAGTGTCTGTTCATATTCTTCACCCACTTTTGATGGGGTTTTGTTTGTTTCTTGTAAATTTGCTTAAGTTCCCTGCAGATTCTGGATATTAGCTCTTTGTCAGATGGATAGATTGTAAAAATTTTATCCTGTTCTGTAGGTTGCCTGTTCACTCTGATGATAGTTTCTTTTGCTGTGCAGAAGCTCTTTAGTTTAATTAGATCCCATTTGTCAATTTTGGCTTTTGTTGCCATTGCTTTTTGTGTTTTAGTCATAAAATATTTGCCCATGCCTATGTCCTGAGTGGTATTGCCTAGGTTTTCTTCTAGGGTTTTTGTGGTTTTAGGTTTTATGCTTAAGTCTTTATTCCGTCTTGAGTTAATTCTTGCATAAGGTGTAAGGAAGGGGTCCAGTTTCAGTTTTCTGCATATGGTTAGCCAGTTTTCCCAACACTATTTATTAAATAGGGAATCCTTTCCCCACTGCTTATTTTTGTCAGGTTTGTCAAACAGCAGATGGTTGTAAATGTGTGGCATTATTTCTGAGGTCTCTCTTCTGTTCCATTGGTCTATGTATCTATTTTGGTACCAGTACCATGCTATTTTGGTTACTGTAGCCTTGTAGTATAGTTTGAAGTCAGGTAATGTGATAACTCCAGCTTTGTTCTTTTTGCTTAAGATTGTCTTGGCTATATGGGCTCCTTTGGTTCCATATGAAATTT
>NW_016860010.1:0-1913 GCF_001698545.2 Rhinopithecus bieti | reverse complement strand
CAGCAAACTATCAAAAGGACAGAAAACCAACACCGCACGTTCTCACTCAGGTGGGAATTGAACAATGAGAACACTTGTACACAAGAAGGGGAACATCACACACTGGGGCCTGTCGTGGGGTGGGAGGCTGGGGGAGGGATAGCATTAAGAGAAATACCTAATGTAAACGATGAGTTGATGGGTGCAGCAAACCAACATAGCACATGTATACATATGTAACAAACCTGCACGTTCTGCACATGTATCCCAGAACTTAAAATACAATTTAAAAAACCCAGCATAAATCAAATACCTGATAAAGATGTCACACACACCTACACACACCAGACCATGTATTTCTCATGTATCTAGATGCAAAATACTGTAACAAAATTTCAGCATATTGAATCCAACAATGTATGAAAAGGATAATATATCACATAATCAAATGGGGTTTATTCCAGAAATGCAAGGTTGTTTTGACATAGGAAGTCAATCAGAATAATTAACCACTTTACTAGAATAAAGCAACAAGCCATAAAATAATCTCAATAGATGTAGAAAGTACATTTACTAAAATTCAACTCATATTCCTGATAAATACTCTCAGAAAACTAGGAATTGAAGGAAACCTGCCCAACCAGAAAAAGGCCATTAATAACAGTAACAAAAAAATCAAAAAACATGGCTAACAACATACTTAATCATGAAACTAGAATGTTTTCTCCTAAGATTGGGAACAAAGCAAGGTTGTCCATGCTCACTCCTAACTAGTGAGTGCAATGCAGCAAAAAATCCTGAGAAATTTCCAAAACACTTACTGGAAGTAATAATTGTTTTTAATAAGATTACAACATTCCAGGTCAGAATATAAAGATCAGTTGCATTGTGTATACTGTTAGCAATTGCAAATTGAAATTTTAAAATGCTGCTTGTAATAGCACAATAAATCACTTAGGAATGAATTCAATGAAAGATGTGCAAGACCTCTATACTTGCTATTGTCAGACATCTTCATTTTTGCCGATCGAATGGTTATATCATATCTCACTGTGGCTAGATTACAATTCCCTAATCATTAATGATGTTGAACATCTCTTCATGAATTTATTGACCATATGTGTTTTCTCTTAGAAATGTCTGTTCATACTATTTGCTCACATATTGTTTGCTTTTCCTATTGATTTGTAGGATGTCCTTTTTTTTTTTCTGAGACAGAGTCTCACTCTGTCGCCCAGACTGGAGTGCAGTGGCACAATCTCAGCTCACTGCAACCTTCGCCTCCTGGCTTCAAGTGATTCTCTTGCCTCAGCCTCCTGAGTAGCTGGGATTACAGGTGCGTGCCACCACACCCGGCTAATTTTTGTATTTTTTAGTAGAGATGGGGGTTTCACCATGTTGGTAAGGCTGGTCTCAAACTCCTGACCTTGTGATCCACTCGCCTCGGTCTCCCAAAGTGCTGGGATTTCAGGCGTGAGCCACCATGCCCAGCCTGTAGGATGTCTTTAAATATTCTTGATATTAATACTTTGTCAGTTGTATGAATTTCAGATACCTGCTGCCAGTTTGCAAATTGCTTGATTATTAATCCCTTGTTAGATGGGTGATTGGCAAATATTTTTTCCCATTCTCCAGGTTGTCTCTTCACTTTGTTGGTTGTATCCTTTGGTGTACAGTAGCTTTTTAACTTGATGTGATCCCATTTGTCCATTTTTGCTTAGCTTGCCTGTGCTTTTGAAGTCTTACTCAGGAAGTCTTTGCCCAGACCAACGTCCTGGTATGTTTCCTCAATGTTTTCTTGTAGTAGTTTCATAGTTTGCGGTCTTAGATTTAAGTCTTTAATTCACTTAGATTGTATTTTTTGTATATGGCGAGAGATAGGGGTCTCATTCTTCCACATATGGATATCTAGTTTTGCTTAGGCTGATTTTTAA
>NW_016860009.1:0-1331 GCF_001698545.2 Rhinopithecus bieti | reverse complement strand
AAGAAAATTATTTGTGATGTGTGAATTCATCTCAAAGTGGTACACCATTATTTTCTTGAGAAGTTTGCTAACACTTTTTTGTGGAATCTGCAATGGGATATTCGGGAGTACATTGAGGAATATGGTGAATAAGGAAATATCCCGATATAAATGCTTGAAAGAAGCTTTCTGAAAAACAGCTTTGTGATGTCTGGATTCATCTCACAGAGATATACCATTCTTTTCATAGAGCAGTTTGGTAGCCCTGTTTTTGGGGAATCTGAAAAGGGATATTTTGGATCCCACTAAAACCTATGGTGAAAAAAGAAATATCCTCAGATAAAAACTAGAAGGAAGCTTTCTGAGAAACTTCTTTATGATTTGTGAATTCATCTCACAGAGTTACAGGATTCTTTTCATGGATCAGTTTGGTAGTGTTTTTGGGGAATCTGAGCTAGGATATTTTGGATTGCATTGAAGCCTAAGGTGACAAAGGAAATATCCTCAGATTAAAACTACAAAGAAGCATTCTGAGAAAGTTCTTCGTGGTGGGTGAATTGATAATCACAGTGTTAAACCTTTCTATTCATGGAGCATTTTGCAAACACTATTTTCGTGGAATCTGCAAAGGGATATTTGCGAATGCATTGGGGCCTATGGTGAAAAGGAATTATCCTCAGATAAAACTAGAAAGAAGGTATCTGAGAAACTTCTTTGTGGTGTGAGAATTCATGTCACATCGTTACGGTGTTGTTTTCATTGAGCAGTTTGATAACACTGTTTTCTTGGAATCCGCAATGGGATATTTTGGAGTGCATTGAGGCCTATAGTGAAAACGGAAATGTCCTCAGATGAAAACTAGAAAGAAGCTTTCTGAGAAACTGCTTTGTGGTGTATGAATTCACCTCAGAGAATTACATGGTTCTTTTAATTGAGCAGTTTGAAAACACTGCTTTCATGGAATCTGCAATAGGATATTTGGGAGCACTTTGAAGCCTATGGTGGAAGGGAAATATCCTGAAATAATGACTAGAAAGAAGCTTTCTGAGAAACTGCTTTGTTATGTGTGAATTCATCTCACAGAGTTACACTGTTCTTTTCTTTGAGCAGTTTGCTAACACTGTATTCATAGAATCTGAGAAGGGATATATCTGAATGCATTGAAGCTTAAGGTGACAAGTGAAATACCCTCATATAAATACTAGACAGAAGGTTTCTTAGAATTTTTTTTGTGATATGTGAATTCATCTCACAGTGTTACACCTTTCTTTTGATGGAGCAGGTTGCTAACACTGTTTTCGTGGAATCTGCAAAGGAATATTTGGGAGCACAATGAGGCCTATTGTGAAAAT
>NW_016860008.1:0-696 GCF_001698545.2 Rhinopithecus bieti | reverse complement strand
TACATGTGCCATGGTGGTTTGCTGCACTCACCCACCAGTCATCTACATTAGGTATTTCTCCTAAAACAATCCCTCCCCTACCTCCCTACCGCACAACAGGCCCTGGTGTGTGATGTTCCCCTCCCTGTGTCCATCTATTCTCATTGTTCAACTCCCACTTATAAGTGACAACATGCAATGTTTGGTTTTTCTGTTCTTGTGTTAGTTTGCTGATAATGATGGTTTCCAGCTTCATCCATGTCCTTACAAAGGATATGAACTCATCCTTTTTTTATGGCTGCATAGTATTCCGTGGTATATATGTGCCACATTTTCTTTATCCAGTCTACCATTGATAGGCATTTGGGTTGGTTCCAAGTCTTTGCTATTGTGAACAGTGCTGCAATAAACATACGAATGCATGTGCCTTTATAGTAGAATGATTTATAAACCTATGGATATATAACCAGTAATGGGACAGCTGGGTCAGATGGTATTTCTGGTTCTAGATCCTTGAGGAATCACCACGCTGTCTTCCACAATGGTTGAACTCATGTACACTCCTACCAACATTGTAAAAGCATTCCTATTTCTCCACATCCTCTCCAGTATCTGTTATTTCCTGACTTTAATGATGGCCATTATAACTGGCATGAGATGGTATCTCATTTTAGTTTTGATTTGCATTTCTCTAGTGACCAGTGACAATGAGCTTTT
>NW_016860007.1:0-861 GCF_001698545.2 Rhinopithecus bieti | reverse complement strand
CAAGATTGCACCACTGCACTCCAGTTTGGGTCGCAGAGCGAGACCCTGCCTCATAAATAAATAAATTAAATTAATAAATAAGTAAAATTACCGGTTAGTCTGGAAATGGTGGCTCATGCCTTTAATCCCAGCACTTTTGCAGGCCGAGGTGGGCCAACCTAGGCAGCATGGAGAAATGCCATCTCTACAAACAAATACAAAAATGATTTGGATGTGGTGGCACACACCTGTAGTCTCAGTTACTCAGGAGGCTGAGGCCGGCAAATCAGTGAGCCTGCCAGTCAAGGCTGCAGTGTAGTGGTGATTGTACCACTACACTACAGCCTGGGCAGCACAGCAGGACCCTATCTCAAAAAAATATAGAGTTTCCTCTATTGATATAAAACTTAAACAAAATACTACAGGTTGATATTACAAACTAGGTGCCTTATAATGACAGAAATATATTGTTTATAATTCTGGAGGTTTGGACATCGAGGATCAAGGTGCTGGCAGATTTGGTGTCTGGCAAGACTTGTTCTCTGGTTAACAGTTGGCAACCTTTTGCCGGGGGCAGTGGCTCACACCAGTAATGCCAGCACTTTTGGGAGGCCAAGGTTGGGGGATGACCTGAGGTCAGGAGTTCAAGACCGGCGTGGCCAATATGGTGAAACCCCATCGCTACTAAAAATACAAAAATTAGACAGGCATGGTGGCAGGCTCCTGTAATCCCAGCTACTCAGGAGGCTGAGGCAGGAGAATCCCTTGATCCCGGGTAGCGGAGGTTGCAATGAACCGAGATCACAGCACTACACTCCAGCCTGGGCAACAATGCGCGACACCATCTCACAAAAACCAGCCAACCAACCAAACAAAAACAAG
>NW_016860006.1:0-694 GCF_001698545.2 Rhinopithecus bieti | reverse complement strand
TATATATATATATATATGCTTTTATATATATATATGCTTATATATATACATATATACACACACGTGTGTGTGTGTATATATATATAGCATACATTTGGAATAACTACAAAATATTTAGATGATGCAACTTTGCTGTTGATTAAAATGTTAACATTTTCTTTGGCAACGGGAAGGCCTTCTATTTAGTAGAGAACAACAAACTTTCTCAGCAGAAAAAATGCCTGATTCCCAAGCAACACTGAAATACAAACCAAAATATAAGAGCAAATTCCTTAATAGGGCTCTGAAGACATTTGAAATTGGTTATCATGAATGGTCCCTTTTATTATGTTTTACATATTTATTTTATTTGTGATGAGTCTTTAGTCCAAATAAAATGCATTTATCTTTCTGCATTTATCAAAAGATGGTGCATGTTTCTTTTGTGAACTTCCCATGAGATGTTTCTTCTATCAAAAGAGAGTAATCTCTACCCTGGAGTTGCATACCCAGTTATAGTGGGTGCTGGCATAAAAACTACATATTTCAGAGTACTTCTACTGCTGTGAAATTGAACTATCCAGGGAGAAGGGGCCTGGGAATACGTGTTTTGAAACCATACCCAGATCTGTATCTTAAAATCATTCTCCAGGGTTGAGAACTACTGGTAAGCCCACAGGAATATCTCCTCTGTGTATATTGGTTAACTTTCTCT
>NW_016860005.1:0-342 GCF_001698545.2 Rhinopithecus bieti | reverse complement strand
CAGAATAAATGGTACCAGCTCCTCTTTGTACCTCTGGTAGAATTCAGCTGTGAATCCATCTGGTCCTGGCTTTTTTTTTTTTTTTTTTTTTTTTTTTTTTTGCTTGGTAGCCTATTAATTACTGCCCCAATTTCAGAATTTGTTATTGGTCTATTCAGCGATTCAGCTTTTTCCTGGTTTAGTCTTGGGAGGGTATGTGCATCCAAGAATTTATCCATTTTTTTCTAGATATTCTATTTGTTTGCATAGAGGTGTTTATAGTAGCCAGTAGTCTAGCTATTTTGTTAATTTTTTCAAAAAACAGCTCCTGGATTCATTAATCTTTTGGAGGGTTTTCGTGTT
>NW_016860004.1:0-696 GCF_001698545.2 Rhinopithecus bieti | reverse complement strand
TGGTTTGCTGCACTCATCAACACGTCATCTACATTAGGTATTTCTCCAAATGCTATCCCTACCCTAGCCCCCCATCCCCAACAGGCCCCGGTGTGTGATGTTCCCCTTTCTTTGTCCATGTGTTCTCGTTGTCCAACTCCCATTTATGAGTGAGAACATGTAGTGTTTGGTTTTCTGTTCTTGTGTTAGTTTGCTGAGAATGATGGTTTCCAGCTTTATCCATGTCCCTGCGAAGGACATGAACTCATCCTTTTTTATGGTTGCATAGTATTCCATGGTGTACATGTGCCACATTTTCTTTATCCAGTCTATCACTGATGGGCATTTGGGTTGGTTCCAAGTCTTTGCTATTGTGAACAGTGCCGTAATAAACATACATGTGTCTTTATAGTAGAATGATTTATAATCCTTTGGGTATATATCTAGTAATGGGATTGCTGGCTCAAATAGTATTTCTGGTTCTAGATCCTTGAGGAATTGCCACACTGTCTTCCACAATGGTTGAACTAGTTTACATCCCCACCAACAGTGTAAAAGTGTTCCTATTTGTCCACATCTTCTCCAGCATCTGTTGTTTCCTGATTTGTTAATGATTACCATTCTAACTGGAGTGAGATGGTATATCATTGCGGTTTTTATTTGCATTTCACTAGTGACCAGTGATGAGCTTTTTTTCATGTTGTTGGTTGCATAAAT
>NW_016860003.1:0-338 GCF_001698545.2 Rhinopithecus bieti | reverse complement strand
CAATACAAATTCTAGTTTTTTGTTTTTTTTTTTGTTTGTTTGTTTTTTGAGGTGGAGTCTCGCTCTGTCGCCCGGGCTGGAGTGCAGTGGCCGGATCTCAGCTCACTGCAAACTCCGCCTCCCGGGTTTATGCCATTCTCCTGCCTCAGCCTCCCGAGTAGCTGGGACTACAGGGGCCCGCCATCTCGCCCAGCTAGTTTTTTTGTATTTTTTTTAGTAGAGATGGGGTTTCACCGTGTTAGCCAGGATGGTCTCGATCTCCTGACCTCGTGATCCGCCCGTCTCGGCCTCCCAAAGTGCTGGGATTACAGGCTTGAGCCACCGCGCCCGGCCACAAA
>NW_016860002.1:0-697 GCF_001698545.2 Rhinopithecus bieti | reverse complement strand
TCATCTTGCATAGTGAAAACTTTTCTTATATTACGCAGTTTGAAAACTCCGTCATGCACGGATCTGTGAAGGGACTTTTGGGAGCACATTCAGGCCTATGGTGAAAGAGGAGATATCTTCATATAAAATTGGATAGAAGCTTTCTGAGAAACTACCTTGTGATATATGCATTTCACTCAGGGAGTTTTACCTCTTTTCTCACAAGGCAGCATTTGCACACTGTTCCTGTGAAACCGAAAAGGTGATATTTCGGAGCGCATTGAGGACTATGTCGAATTGAGAAATATACTGAAATAAAATCGAGGAGGAAGCGTTCCAAGAATCTGTTCTCTGATATGTGCATTCACTTCACGGAGTTAATGCTTACTCTATGTTGCCCAGATTCGAAACCTTGTCTTTGAAGAATCAGTGAAGGGATATTTAGTGACTCCTGGAGGCTTGTGGTGAGCAAGGAAACGTCTTCTGATGAAAGTTGCAGAGAAACATTCTGAGTAACTGCTTTGCGATGTGTGTATTCGTCTCATAGAGTTAAACCATTCTTTTGATTGAGCAGGTTGAAATCACTGTTTTTGTGGCATCTGAAGAAGGATATTTGTAAACGATCCTTAGATTATGGAGAAAGAAATATCCTCAGGAAAACTCCAGTAGGAAGCTTTCAGTGAAACTGCTCTGTGTCATCTTAATTCCTCTCACTCAG
>NW_016860001.1:0-343 GCF_001698545.2 Rhinopithecus bieti | reverse complement strand
GTCTCCCATTCTGTAGGCTGCCTGTTCACTCTGATGATAGTTTCTTTTGCTGTGCAGAATCTCTTTAGTTTAATCAGATCCCATTTGTCAATGTTAACTTCTTTTGTCATTGCTTTTGGTGTTTTAGTCACAAATTCTTTGCCCATGGCTATGTCCTGAATGATTTTGCCCAGGTTTTCTTCCAGGGTTTTTATGGTTGTAGGTCTTATGCTTAAGTCTTTAATCCATCTTGAGTTAACTTTTGTATAAGGTGTAAGTGAGGGATCCGGTTTCTGTTTTCTGCATATGGCTAGCCAGTTTTCCCAAGACCATTTATTAAATAGGGAAAACTTTCCCTATTGCT
>NW_016860000.1:0-444 GCF_001698545.2 Rhinopithecus bieti | reverse complement strand
ATAGTGAAAAGTAAATATCCTCATGTAAAACTAGAAGGAAGCTATCTGAGAAACGACTTTGTGATGTGTGAATTCACCTTACAGAGTTACAACGTTCTTTTCATGGAGCCATTTGATAACACTGATTTGGTAGTATCTACAATAGGGTAATTAGGAGAGCTTTGAAGCCTGTGGTGACAGAGGAAATATGCTTAGACAAAAACGAAACAGAAGCATTCTGTGAAACTGCTTTGTGATGTGTGAATTCATCTCACAGAGCAACACCATTCTTTCCATTGAGAAGTTATCTAACACTTTTTTCATTTAATCTGAAATTGGATATTCTGGAGTGCATTGAGGAATATGGTGAAAAAGTAAATATCCTCAGACAAAAACTAGAAAGAAGCTTTCTGAGAAAGTGCTTTGTGATGTGTGAATTCATCACACAGAGTTACACTGTTATTT
>NW_016859999.1:0-1679 GCF_001698545.2 Rhinopithecus bieti | reverse complement strand
TGCCTGTAATCCCAGCACTTTGGGAGACCAAGGCAGGCAGATTACGAGGTCAGGGGTTCGAGACCAGCCTGGCCAGTATGATGAAACCCAGTCCCTACTAAAAATACAAAAATTAGCCAGACGTGGTGGCGTGGGCTTGTAGTCCCAGCTACTTGGGAAGCTGAGGCAGAAGAATTGCTTGAACCCGGGAGGTGGAGGTTGCAGTGAGCCAAGATTGCACCACTGCACTCCAGCCTGGGCAACAGGGTGAGACTCCAGCTCAAAAAAAAAGAAAAAGAAAAAAAAAAGACATGTATAAGGAGGGTTTCCAAAATCTACAGAGCCTTTTTAGGTCAAGACATTTGGTCGTGTGAAATATGTCAGAATTAGGATGCTTCCATTTCTCTCAGTTTTCTAAAGAGAAATAGAAAAATAGAGCACATGAGATTTAGCCTGAAAGTGTAATTATTTGTTGGTCCTGAATATGTGATCATTCTATGAAATGATAGTGTGTAAATACATTGAACTGTAGGGGTCAGGTAGAATTTGTATTATATTAGGAAGGTATCTTAAGATACCTCATAGACCCTTGATTTCTGAGATGCTCTAAAGATCATCTGGCCCAGTTTGATTCTCACAGGTGTTTCTTCTAAAATATCTGTGACAGATGGCTCTCCAGGTCTCTCTGAGCAGTTTTGAGAGGCAGTTCGTTTCATGGTTGAGCATCTCTAATCGTTAAAATTCTTCCTCATATTTAGCTTAAATCTACCTATGCACCTTCTCATGCTTCCGAGTCCCATTCTTTGGAACAGTACAGAGTAAGTCCAATCCGTCTCAGTATTTGAAGATCTGTCTCTTTGTATCCTTACTCTCCTTGTCTTCAAGTTAATCCTCCATCAGTTTATTCATATTGTATGGTTAGTTTACCTCTCTCCAGGATACAGTTTATGAAAAGTCCTCCTTAAAACATATCTTTCTCAGAAGAATCCCGTCATTGTGCTAGGAAAATGCCTAACGTTGTCATAGACAATGAGTTTTGTAAATTTTGGTTTTTGTTTGGCTAGGGATTAATTGTAATTGATGTCTACATAATCGGAAAAGTTTATTTCCCATTTCTCTTTAGTTCAGTCTTTATTGATCATTACAGGCTTTTTGTTCTTTGATCATTCCCCATGTAGCAGTTCATTCTGAGTTTATTTGATAGTTTCTGGAAGCTAAACTACTGAACTGAGCAGTCAGGAGAGGCCAGGTAGTTGTTTTATTTTTGTCTTTTTTGTTCATCAGTATGATTTCTGTTCCTAAATTATCATTTTGTTACAGTTGTTTATGTTCAGCTTTGTAGTTGTGTATGTTCAGCTTGTTGCCAACAGCATTTTCTAGTTCTTCAGCTACAAAATGCAGACATTGTTCATACCTTTTGTCACGATGGGAAATGCATCATGTTTCTTGTAGTTATTAATAATGTAATTTTTAAGTATTCTTTTCTTTTTTTTTTTTTGAGACGGAATCTCACTCTGTTGCCCAGGCTGGAGTGCAGTGGCATGATCTCGACTCACTGCAAATTCTGCCTCCTGGATTCACGCCATTCTCCTGCCTCAGCCTCCTGAATAGCTGGGATTAGAGGCGCCCGCCACCACACCCAGCTAATTTTTTTGTATTTTTAGTAGAGATGGGTTTTCTTGTTTTTTTTTTTTTTTTTT
>NW_016859998.1:0-460 GCF_001698545.2 Rhinopithecus bieti | reverse complement strand
CATTATTTAGTAAGGTAATTTTTTTTTTTTTTTGAGATGGGGTCTCGCTCTGTCGCCCAGGCTGGAGTGCAGTGGGCGGATCTCAGCTCACTGCAAGCTCCGCCTCCCGGGTTTACGCCATTCTCCTGCCTCAGCCTCCCGAGTAGCTGGGACTACAGGCGCCCGCCCCCTCACCTGGCTAGTTTTTTGTATTTTTTAGTAGAGACAGGGTTTCATCGTGTTAGCCAGGATGGTCTTGATCTCCTGACCTCGTGATCCGCCCGTCTCGGCCTCCCAAAGTGCTGGGATTACAGGCTTGAGCCACCGCGCCCGGCCTAGTAAGGTAATATTTGATTCAAATTGTAGAAAATGTTTGAAATACTATTCTAACAACATCCAGCAAAGATATTAAAGGAGCATTAAGTTAAAATCCCTGAAATAGAATGTTGGCTCCTGATACCCAAGGCACTTTGGAACTCAC
>NW_016859997.1:0-341 GCF_001698545.2 Rhinopithecus bieti | reverse complement strand
ATCATCATCTATCTATCTATCTATCTATCTATCTATCTATCATCTATCTATCATCTATCTATCTATCTATCTATCTATCATCTATCTATCTATCTATCATCTATCTATCTATCTATCTATCTATCTATCTATCTATCTATCTATCATGTATCTATCATCTATCTATCTATCTATCTATCTATCATCTATCTATCATCTATCTATCATCTATCTATCTATCTATCTATCATCTATCTATCTATCATCTATCTATCATCTATCTATCATCTATCTATCTATCTATCTATCTATCATCTATCATCTATCTATCTATCATCTATCTATCATCTATCTATCTATCT
>NW_016859996.1:0-1333 GCF_001698545.2 Rhinopithecus bieti | reverse complement strand
CATTTTCTATTGATTGGAATAGTTTTAGAAGGAATGGTACCATCTCTTCCTTCTACCTCTGGTAGAATTCGGCTGTGAATCCGTCTGATCCTGGACTTTTTTTGGTTGGTAGGCTCTTAATTATTGCCTCAATTTCAGATCCTGTTATTGATCTATTCAGGGATTCAACTTCTTCCTGGCTTAGTCTTGGGAGGGTGTATGTGTCCAGGAATTTATCCATTTATTCTAGATTTTCTAGTTTATTTGCACAGAGGTGTTTATAGTATTCTCTGATGGTAGTTTGTATCTCTGTGGGATCAGTGGTGATATCCCCTTTATTTTTTATCATGTCTATTTGATTCTTCTCTCTTTTCCTCTTTATTACTCTTGCTAGTGGTCTATCAATTTTGTTGATCTTTTCAAAAAATCAGCTCCTGGATTCATTGACTTTTTGAAGGTTTTCTTGTGTCTCTATCTTTTCAGTTCTGCTCTGATTTTAGGTATTTCTTGACTTCTGCTAGTTTTTTAATGTGTTTGCTCTTGCTTCTCTAATTCTTTTAATTGTGATGTTAGGTTGTCAATTTTAGATCTTTTCTGCTTTCTCTTGTGGGCATTACTGCTATAAATTTCCCTCTACACACTGCTTTAATTGTGTCCCACAGATTCTGGTATGTTGTGTCTTTGTTCTCATTGGTTTCAAAAAACATCTTTATTTCTGCCTTCATTTCGCTGTGTACCCAGTAGTCATTCAGGAGGAGGTTGTTCAATTTCCATGTAGTTGAGCGGTTTGGATTGACTTTCTTAATCTTGAGTTCTAGTTTGATTGCACTGTGATCTGAGAGACAGTTTGTTATAATTTCTGTCCCTTTACATTTGCTGAGAAGTGCTTTACTTCTCCTACTATGTGGTCAATTTTGGACTAAGTGCGATGTGGTGCTGAGAAGAATGTATATTCTGTTGATTTGAGGTGCAGAGTTCTGTAGATGTCTATTAGGTCTGCTTGGTGCAGAGCTGAGTTCAATTCCTGGATATCCTTTTTAACTTTCTGTCTCGTTGATCTGTCTAATGTTGACAGATCAACGAGATGATCTGTCAATAATGGGGTGTCAAAGTCTCCCATTATTATTGTGTGGGAGTCTAAGTCTTCTTGTAGGTCTCTAAGGACTTGCTTTATGATTCCAGGTGCTCCTGTATTGAGTGCATATATATTTAGGATAGTTAGCTCTTCTTATTGAATTGATCCCTTTACCATTATGTAATGGCCTTCTTTGTCACTTCTGATCTTTGTTGGTTTAAAGTCTGTTTTATCAGAGACTAGGATTGCAACCCCTGCTCTTTTTTTGCTTTCCACTTG
>NW_016859995.1:0-860 GCF_001698545.2 Rhinopithecus bieti | reverse complement strand
TCCTGCCCACACCCTGGTCTTGCACTTGGGGCCTCCGGAGCTAGGAGAGAATCAAATGCTACTGTGGAAGTCACTTGGTCTGTTATAGCCCTCCTATGTCTCTTTAACTTATTTAAATGGAGGTTCTGCTTCTTCTCCTCTAAACTGTGGTGGTTACTCACTTGGTTCCTCCTAATATATAACAATGTGTAGGAGATTCCATTTTGATATCATAAGCATTTACCTTTGGGTAAATTTCAGGGTCCAGAGTGCATATGGGTCCTGGGGACGCAGGGCAGGCGGACCCTAAAGTGAGGTTTTTAATGACATGCAAATTAGGGGCAGATTACGCAGAAATGTCTAGAAGGAGTGGTCCTGGTGCTGCCGTGGCGATGGTAAACTGACATGGCATGGGTGGGTATGTCCTGTGGAGAGGTGCTCTTGCCTGTTTCCTATTTCAGGCAGACCTCAGTCCAGTCCAGAGTCTGGGTCCCCACCTATGGAGTCGAGTCCTGCCTCTGCCTCTCCAAGGCCTGGCGTTGCCACCTTCCACGGTCTCCTGGGGTCATCCCCTGCCTCGTCTGTGCATGAGAATGGATGGCACTGAGTGAGGGAGCCCATGGCAGCTTCTTCTTTCTGGTTCTAACTGAGCCAATTGCTGAATGATGTACCTGGGAAGCCCTGGTCTGAGAACACAGGGATGCTCTAAGCTGACTCCAAAGAATAGCACGGGGAGAAGCAGCATTGGTGGGAAGACCCCAGAGCCAGGGCCCCTGTAGCGTCTGGAAGATAACTAAGAGGGAGCACTGGGGATGAAGGAGACCTAGTGGGGTTCCTGTGGAAGGCAGGCGGGGTGCAGGCGGGGGCGATGGGGTGCAGGC
>NW_016859994.1:0-695 GCF_001698545.2 Rhinopithecus bieti | reverse complement strand
TTGAACTCCTGACCTCAGGTGATCTGCCCACCTCGGCCTCCCAAAGTGCTGGGATTCAGTAATGGGCCACCACACCCAGCCAGAATAAGCAAGTCTATAGAGACAGAGTAAATTAGTGGTTGCCAGAGACTGGGGGGAGGGAGGAACTGGGAGTGACTGCTAACAGGTACAGGGTTTCTCTTTGGGGTGATGAAAATGTCCTCGAATTAGATGGTGGTGATGGTTGTACAATCTTCTGAATATACTGAAAACTACTGAATTGTGCACTTTAAAACTGGGCATTTTTGGCCGGGTGCGACAGCTCACGTGTGAAATCCCAGCACTTTGGAAGGCTGAGGCGGGCAGATCACCTGAGGTCCGGAGTTCAAGACCAGCCTGGTCAACATGGTGATACCCCATCTCTATGAAAAATACAAACATTAGCCTGGCATGGTGTTGGGTGAGGAGGCTGAGGCAGGAGAATCTCTTGAACCCCAGAGGCAGAGGTTGCAGTGAGCCGAAAACGCACTACTGCACTCCAGCCTGGGCAACAGAGCAAGACTGTGTCTCTAAATTAATTAATTAATTAGTGTTAATAAATATATTATTAATAAACATATTATTGATAAATTGTTAATATATTATTAATAAATATAAAATTAATATATTTATATTATTAATATAAAATTAATAAAAATAAAAAATAAAACTCGGAA
>NW_016859993.1:4328-7056 GCF_001698545.2 Rhinopithecus bieti | reverse complement strand
ATTTTAGGCATGGCAGAATTTAGAGCAAAGAAAGTTATCAAGGATAAAGAAGGACATTAAATAACAATGAAAAGGATAAGTCTCTACTAACACAACAATTCTTAATGTGTATACACATAACAGTAAATATTCAAAATACATGATGCAAAAACTGACAGAACTGTAAGAAGATGCAGATGAATATACTATTATATTTGGAAATCTTAACATCTCTTTATCAGAAATGAACAGATTCAATGGGCAGTTAATTAATCAGAACAAAGTTGAACATGACAGCACCATCAATCATTTCGATATAATCACAATCTATAAACTATTTTATCCAAAACCATTAAATTGTACATTATTCTCCAACTCACATGGAATATTCACAATATAATTCAAACCCTGGGCCATAAAACACACTCTTACAAATTAAAAAGAAGATAAATAATGTCTGTTCTTATACTACGATGAAAGTAAACTAGAAATTATTAATAGAAAAATAGCTGTAAAACTCCCAAATATTTGGAAATTAAACAACACACTTCTAAATAACACATAAGTCAAAGAAGAAACCTCAAAAGAAATTAAAACTCAATTTGAACTAAATTCAAATGGAACTTACTAAAATATGTGAGATACAGCAAAAGAAGTGCTTAGTAGGAAATTTACAGCATTTAATGCACATATTAGAAAACAAGAAAGATCTAAAATCAATCATTCAGGCTTCTGAGGTAGGAAACTGAGAAAATAAATGCAAATTAAATTCAAAGTAAGCAGAAAAAGGAAATAATAAACATTTGATTAGAAGTCAAAATTGAAAATAGAAAATCAGTAGAAAAGCAACACACGCAAAAGCAGGTTCTTTGAAAAGATCAAAATTGATAAACCTGTAGCCAGGCTAGCTAAGAAAATGAGAAGACATAAACTATTAATATCAGAAATAAAAGAGTGGTTCATCACTTCAGATCCCATACACATGCACATTAAAAGAATAATCAAAACTCTTATGAACATTTATATATCCAAAGATTTGATAACCTAAATAAACTGGACCAATTCCTTGAAAGACACAACCTTCCCAAATTCACACAAGAAGAAATAGACAACTTGAATAAGGCTGTCCCATTTAAGGAAATTGGCTCAATAATTATTAGCCCTCCAAAACATTAAGCAGTGAGCCATATAGATGGGTCCGTTGGTGAATTCTACCAAATATTTAGGAAAGAAATTATACCAAATATTCTATTCTCTCTTCCAGAGAGTAGAAGCCTCTTAACTCATAACACCTCTTAACTCATATTATGAGGCCAGTATTGCCTTAATACCAAAATATTACAAGAAAATATACACAGCAATATCTGTCATAAAATAAATGCAAAATCCTTAAAAATTAGCAAATTGAATACAGCAATGTATAAGAAATATTATACATGACTAACAAGTGAGATTTATCCCAGGTGTGCAAGTCTGGTTCAACATCCAAAAGTCAATTAAGGTAATCAATCACATCAACAGCCTAAAGAAAAGAATCGCATGATCATATCAATAAATTCAGTAAAACAGTTGATAAAATCAACACTCATACATGATTTTTAAAAAGTAAGCAAACTAGGAATAGGTAGGGGAACTTCCTCAATTTGATAAAGAACATTTACAAAAAATTAACTGATAGCATTATACTTAATGGTGAAAAACTTGAAGGTTTCCTGCAAAGTTCAGGAATAATAAAAAGATGTCTCCTTTCATCACATTTTTTCTTTTTCTTTTAAATTTGTGTGGTTACATGGTAGGTGTATATATTTATAGGGTAAATGAGATACTTTCATAATAGTTAACTTGGTATGATCCCATTTGTCCATTTTTGCTTTGATTGCCTGTGCTTGTGAGAAATTAAGAAATTTTGCATACAAGCATGCAGCACATAATTTATCAAATCATAGTAAATGGAGCTGAATGATGAGAACACATGGACACATAGAGGGGAACAACACATATTGGGGCCTGTCAGGGAGGTCAGGGAAAATGAGAGCATAGCTAACAGATGCTGGGCTTACTACCTAGGTGAAGAGTTGATCTGTGCAGCAAGCCACCATGGCACACGTTTACCTATGTAACAAACCAGCACATCCTGCGCATTTATCCTGGAACTTAAAAGTCAATGGAAAAAAAAAAAGTGCTGGTAAATGGAGTGTCCATGCCCTCAAGCATTTATCCTTTGTGTTATAAACAATTAAATTCTACTCTTAGTTATTTTAAAATGTAGAATTATTATTGACTATAGTCACCCTGTTCTGCTAGCAAATACTATATCTTACTCATTTTTTCTAACTACTTTTTGCACCTATTAGAATCCCCACTTCCCCTGCAAATTGCCCCATTACCCTTCCCAGCCTACAATATCCATCCTTCTTCTATCTCAATTATTTCAACTCTTTTAATTTTTAGATCCCATAAATAAGGGAAAACATGTGACATTTGTCTTTCTATATCTGGCTTATTTCGCTTAACATAATGACCTCCAGTTCCATCCATATTGTTGCAAATAATAGGAACTCATTCTTTTTTTATGGCTGAGTAGTACTCCATTGTGTATAAGTACCACATTTTCTTTATTCAAACTTCTGTTGGACACTTAGGTTGTTTCCAAATATTGGCTATCGTGAATAGTGCTGGAACAAATATGGGAGTGCAGATATCTTTTTGATATACCCATTTTCTTTTTCTTTTTTTTTTTTTTTTTTTT
>NW_016859993.1:0-4228 GCF_001698545.2 Rhinopithecus bieti | reverse complement strand
TTTTTTTTTTTTTTTTTTTTTTTTTTTTTTTTTGGTATATATCCAGCAGAGGGATTGCTGGATCCTGCGGTAGCTCTATTTTTAGTTTTTTGAGGAACAGCCAAACTGTTCTTCATAGTGGATGTACTAATTTACATCCCCACCAACAAGTGTACAAGGGTTCCCTTTTCTCCACATTTTTACCAGTATTTTTTATTGCCTGATTTTTGGATATAAGCCATTTTAATTGGGGAGATAATATCACCTTGTAGTTTGTTTTTGCCTTTCTCTGATTATTCATGATATTGAGCACCTTTTCATATTCCTGTTTGCCATTTCTATGTCTTCTTTAGAGAAATGTCTATTCAGATATTTTGCCCATTTTTAGTTGGATGGATTCTTTTTTCTATAGTTTTTTGAGCTTCTTGTTATGAATTCCTTCTCTGATGAGTAGTTTGCAGGTATTTTTCTGTCATTCTGTGGGTTATCTCTTCACTTTGTTTATTGTCTTGTTTTCTGTGCAGAAGCTTTTTAATTTGATATGATCCCATTTGTCCATTTTTGCTTTGGTTGCCTATGCTTGTGCGTATTACCCCCAAAATTTTGCCCATATCAATGTCCTGGAGATTTTTCCCTTATGTTTCCTTGTTGTAGTTTCATGGTTTGAGGTCTTAGATTTAAGTCTTTAAACCATTTTGATTTGATTTTTTTATATGGTAAGAGATAGAGGTCTACTTTTATTGTTCTTCATACGGCTATCCAGTTTTCCCAGAATCATTTATAGAAGAGACTGGCTTTTCCCCAATCTATGGTCTTGGCACCTTTATTAAAAACGAGTTCATTGTAGGTGTGTAGATTTGTTTCTGGATTCTTTATTTTGTTTCATTGTTATATGTGTCTGTTTTTATGCTGATATGCTGTTTTTGTTACTATATCTGTGTAATACAATTTGAAGTCAGCTAATGTCATTCTTCCGGTTTTCTTTTTTTGGCTCAGGATAACTTTGGCTACTCTGGGTCTTTTGTGTTTCATATAGTTTTAGGATTAAAAAAAAGTCTGTGAAGAATGTCACTGGTATTTTGATAAGGATTGCTTTGAATCTGCAGATTGCTTCAGGGAGCATGGACATTTTAAAAATGTTGACTCTTTCAACTCATAAACATGGAATATTTTTGCATTTTTGGTGTCTGCTTCAATTTCTTTTATCAAAATTTTGTAGTTTTCATTGTAGAGGTCTTTAACTTCTTTTATTCATTCCTAGGTATTTAATTTTATGGGCGGATATTGCAAATGAGATTACATTTTAAATTTCATTTTTGCATTGTTCACTTTTGGCGTATAGAAATGCTACTGTTTTTGTATGATGATTTTGTATTCTGCAACTTTACTGAATTTGTTTATTAGTTCTAATTTTTTTGGTATTTAACTTTAGATCTTTAAAATATAAGAACAAGTCACCTGCAAACAAGGATATTATGATTTCTTCCTTCCCAATTTCAATGCTCTTTCTTTCTTTCTTTTATTTTTTTTTGAAATGGAGCCTTGCTCTTTTGCCCAGGCGTGATCTCAGCTCATTGCAACCTCCACCTCCCAGGTTCAAGCGATCCTCCTGCCTTATCCTCCCAAGTAGGTGGGACCACAGGTGAGTGCCACCATGCCAGGCCATTTTGTTGTTGTTGTTGTTTTGGTATTTTAGTAGAGACGGGGTCTTGCCATGTTGGCTAGGCTGGTCACGAACTCCTGACCTCAGGTGATCTGCCAGCCTCAGCCTCCCAATGTGCTGGGATTACAGGCGTGAGCCACAACACCTGACCAGAATGCTCTTTATTTTATTTTCTTCTTTGATTACTCTATTTAGGACTTTCAGTACTATGTTGAATAACAGTGGTGAAAGTGGGCATCCTTGTTGTGTTTCAGATCTTAGAAGAAAAGCTTTCAGTTTTCCTCCATTCAGTATGATGCTAGCTGTGAGTCTGTCATTTATGGGTTTTATTATGTTGAGGTATGTTTATTTTAATGTCTATTTATTTATTTATTTATTTATTGAGACAGAGTCTTGCCCAGTAACCAGGTTGGAGTGCAGTGGCGATCTCGGCTCACTGCAACCTCCACCTCCCAGGTTCAAGCAATTCCCCTGCCTCAGCCTCCCAAGTAGCTGGAATTACAGGTGTGCGCCACCATGCCCAGTTAATTTTTTGTATTTTAGTAGAGACAGGGTTTCACCATGTTGGCCAGGATGGTCAAGATCTCCTGACCTCGTGATCCACCCGCCTCGACCTCCCAAAGTACTGGGATTACAGGTGTGAACCACCCCACCCGGCTAAGGTATGTTTATTTTAAACCAATTTTTTTCAGAGTCTTTACCATTAAGGGATGTTGAATTATATCAAATGCTTTTCAGCATCAATAGAAAAAAATCTTATGGTTTTGTTCTTTATACTGTTGATATGATGTATCACATTGATTGATTTGTGAATGTTAGATCATCCTTGCATCAGTGGGATGAATATCACTTGTTCACAAGGAATAGTCTTTTAATGTATTGCTGAATTCAGTTTGCCAGTATTTTCCTGAGGATGTTCATATCAATATTCATGAGAGATATTGGTCTGACTTTTGTTTGATTTTCTTTGATGTGTCTTTGTTTGTTTTGGTATCCGGGTAATATTGGCATTGTAGAAAGAGTTTGGAAGTATTTTCTCCTTCTCTATTTATTTGGAATAGTTGAGTAGGATCGCTATTAGTTCTTCTTTAAATGTTTGCTTGAATTCAGCCATGAATCCAACATGTCCAGGACTTTTCTTACTGGGACATTTTATTACAGCTTTGATCTCATTATTCGTTATTGTTATGTTCAGGTTTTGGATGTATTCATAGTTCAATCTTGATAGGTTTATATGTCTAGGAATTTATTCATTTTCTCTAGATTTTCCAATTGATTGGCATATAGTTGCTCATAGTAGCAACTAATGATCTTTAAATGTCTGCAGTATCATTTATAATGTCTCCTTTTCATTTCTGATTTTATTTGTATCTTCTCCCTTTTCTTAGTCTGGCTAAAAGTCTCTCAAATTTTATTTATCTTTTCAGAAATGCAATTTTCCTTTTATTGATATATTGTATTTTTTATCTCAATTTTATTCAGTTTTGCTCTGATCTCTATTATTTCTTTTCTTCTACTAGTTTGGAGATTAGTCTGCTCTTGCTTTTCTAGTTCTTTAACGTGCATCATTAGGTTATTTATTTGAATTTTTTTTTCTTTTTTGATGTAGGCATTTATAGCTATAAATTTCACCTTTAGTATTGCTTTCATTGTATCCCATAGGTTTTGGTATATTACATTTTCATTATCATTTGTTTCAAAAAAATTTGTAAAATTTCTCGTTAATTCCTTCGCTGACCCACTGATCATTCAAGAGCATATGATTTAATTTCCACTTGTTTGTATAGTTTCAAAATTATTCTTGTTACTGATTTCTAGTTTTGTTCGACTGTGGTCAGGTAAGGAACTTGGTGTTATTTCAATTTTAAAAAATGTGTTCAGACTTGTTTTGTGACCTATCATATGGTATATCTTTGAGAATAATCCATGTGCTGAGGAAAAGAACATGTATTCTCCAGCCATTGAAAAAAAATGTTCTGTAAATATTGATTAGGTCCATTTGTTCTATAGTGTAGATTAAGTCCAATGTTCCTTTGCAGATTTTCTGTCTGGGATATCTGTCCAGTGCTGAAAGTAGGGTGCTTATATATCCAGCTATTATTTTATTGAGGTCTATCGCTTTAGTTCTAATAATATTTCGTGTGTGTGTGTGTGTGTGTGTGTGTGTGTGTGTGTGTGTGTGTTGCTCCAGCATTGGGTGCGTATGTATTTACAATTGTCATATCCTCTTGTTGAATTGACCCCTTTATTATTATGTGATGACCTTCTCTGGATCTTCCTAAAGTTTTCATCACACCTTTCACCATCACACTGTAAATTTAATTTATGCTATAAGACTAGAATATGAAATAAAACCCACACAAATTGGAAATAAATAAATAAAATGGCAATTTTAGATGATATTATCATAAATGTAGAAAATCTGTAAGAACAAATAAAAAACTTTCTGAACCTAATAAAATAAATTATTATAGCAAGCTTTCAAGATACATGGTATATATGCAAACATAATTTTCTTTCCAAAATAACTGAAAATATGTGGAATTTGAAACTAAAAGAACTTTACCATTTTTATGAACAGCCCCT
>NW_016859992.1:0-686 GCF_001698545.2 Rhinopithecus bieti | reverse complement strand
AGGGAGGGAGGGAGGGAGGGAGGGAGGGAGGAAGGAAGGGAGGGAGAAAGAGAGAAGGGAAGGAAGGAAGGAAGGAAGGAAGGAAGGAAGGAAGGAAGGAAGGAAGGAAGGAAAGAGAGAGGGGAAGGAAGGAAGGAAGAGGAAAGAAAGAAAGAGAAAGAAAGAAAGAAAGAAAGAGAAAGAAAGAGAAAGAAAGAGAAAGAAAGAGAAGAAAGAGAAGAAAGAAAGAGAAGAAAGAAAGAAAGAAAAAGAAATGTCATGGGTAGGGAAACCAAGGGTGGAAGACCAAGTCCCAAGACTAGCCCTCTTAGGAGAAGTTCCTGTTGTCCATGCCCTGGGCCAGGCTGAGAGAAGGAGACCATCTCTTAGAAGACTATGTTCCACCTACTACAACACTACAAGAAAGTCTGTCTCCCCATGGCCACGTGTGTCTGATTTCGAACGTGAGCCCTGCTAGGCTGACTCTACATCTGGCCTGCCCATGACATGATACCTGTCCCAGGCTTGAGTTGACTATCTCCTATCAGAGTCACAGCCACTTGGTGGCAGGTGCCTGTAATCCCAGTTACTCGGGAGGTTTAGGCAGGAGAATCACTTGCACCCAGGAGGCGGATGTTGCAGTGAGCTGAAATCACACCATTGCACTCCAGCCTGGGCAACAGGAGTGAAACCCTGTCTCAAAAAAA
>NW_016859991.1:0-1271 GCF_001698545.2 Rhinopithecus bieti | reverse complement strand
GCTAACTAGAATAACCAAGGCAGAGAAGCCCTTTAACAACCTGATAGAGATGAAAACAATGGCACGAGAACTACATGACAAATGCACAAGCTTCAGTAACCAACTCGATCAACTGGAAGAAAGGGAATCAGTGATTGAAGATCAAATGAATGAATCGAAGCAAGAAGAGAAGTTTAGAGAAAAAAGAGTAAAAAGAAATGAAAAAACCTCCAAGAAATATGGGATTATGTGAAAAGAACAAATCTATATCTGATTGGTGTACCTGAAAGTGATGGGGAGAATGGAAAGTTGGAAAACACTCTATAGGATATTATCGAGGAGAAATTCCACAACCTAGCAAGGCAGGCCAATATTCAAATTCAAGAAATACAGAGAATGCCACAAAGAGACTCCTCAAGAAGAGCAACTCCAAGACACATAATTGTCAGATTCACCAAGAGTGAAATGAAGGAAAAAATGTTAAGGACAACCACAGAGAAAGGTCTGGTTACCCACAAAGGGAAGCCCATCAGACTAACAGCAGATCTTTTGGCAGAAACACTACAAGCCAGAAGAGAGTGGGGGTTAATATTCAACATTCTTAAAGAAAATAATTTTCAACCCAGAATTTCATATCCAGCCAAACTAAGTTTCATAAGTGAAGGAGAAATAAAATCCTTTACAGACAAGCAGATCCTTAGAGATTTTGTCATCACCAGGCCAACCCTACAAGAGTTCCTGAAGGAAGCACTAAACATGGAAAGGAACACCTGGTACCAACCACTGCAAAAACTTGCCAAAATGTAAAGACCATCAATGCTAGGAAGAAATTGCATCAACTAATGAGCAAAATAACCAGCTATCGTCATGATGACAGGATCAAGTTCACACATAATAATATTAACCTTAAATGTAAATGGGCTAAATGACCCAATTAAAAGACACAGACTGGCAAATTGAATAAAGAGTCAAAACCCATCAGTTTGCTGTATTCAGGAGACACACCTCACGTGCAGAGATACACATAGGCTGAAAATAAAGGAATGGAGGAAGATCTACCAAGCAAATGGAAAACAAAAAATAGCAGGGGTTGCAATCCTAGTCTCTGATAAAACAGACTTCAAACCAACAAAGATCAAAAGAGACAAAGAAGACCATTACATAATGATAAAGTGATCAATTCAACAAGAAGAGATAACTATCCTAAATATATATGCACCCAATACAGGAACACCTAGATTCATAAAGCAAGTCCTTAGAGACTCACAAAGAGACTTAGACTCTCACACAAT
>NW_016859990.1:0-861 GCF_001698545.2 Rhinopithecus bieti | reverse complement strand
GTGCTGGGATTATAGGCTTGAGCCACCGCGCCCGGCCTGCACCTGACATTCTTGTCGTAAAGCCCAGTAGGTATTAGAGAAGAATAAAAACAACGTGAAAATCACATTTCTCTGGAGAGGATCAGAGGAGAGGTTGAAGAAAACGGGAAAATGCCTTGAGTTTTGTATGATTTTGATGCCAGCATTTTGCTATGGAGGCAAAATAACTGTAAAAATGTTTATTGTCTCTTTTGCAGTTGAAAGAGGTTGATTCCAACCTCCTTTCTAAGTGGCAAGGCTTATATCATGGATCCTTGGGAAAGAGGTGGAATTTACCAATTTTGGAAAGACTTGGGGTAGGGGGGCTTGTAGAACTCTATGGCAAGCTGAAAGAAGAGCATGAATTGTATGCCATGAATTGAGTAGAATTTCTCCAGTCAGTGTCCCCAGAAATCCACCATGAGAAACAGGAGAGGAAGCATTGTGCTCTCCATGCTCTAAACAATACCTTCCAGGTCAACCATGCCTTCACCTAGGAAGTGCTATGAGAGATTTTTTCATAAGTTGTCTCTAAACACTATGGTGACATGTCACAGGGGAAACATGCTGGGAAATGCAAATCAAAATGTGAACATTGCTATGGCAGGACCTGAAGCTAAATGCTATAAAGCTGTTACCCTGAAGAAAGGAGCATAAATTGATTGCTCTCACCAACATCCTGGGTTTTTAGCAAGAAACTTTCCTCCATCGGGTTCAGGAATCTCTAGAAACTTTACCCCAAAAGGCAACACTCTATTTGTGTTTTTGGAAATAGGAGAGACCATAAACTAAAACCAATAAAAGCAATTGAAAGTGTGTTCAGAATCTTTTTTTTTTTTTTTT
>NW_016859989.1:0-284 GCF_001698545.2 Rhinopithecus bieti | reverse complement strand
CACACCCATCACAAAGAAGTTTCTCAGAAAGTTTTTTTCTCTGTGCGCTCCCAAATATCCCTTTGCAGATTCCAGGAAAACAGTGATAGCAAACTGCTCCATGAAAAGAAAGTTGTAATTCTGTTAGATGAATTCACGCATCACAACGAAGTTTCTCTGAAAGCTTCTTTCTAGTTTTAATCTGAGGATATGTCCTTTGACACCATAGGCTTCACTGTGATCCAAAACATCCCCTCTCAGATTCCCGAAAAAGAGGTCTACCAAAGTGCTCCATGAAAGGAAAG
>NW_016859988.1:0-861 GCF_001698545.2 Rhinopithecus bieti | reverse complement strand
TATTACTAATATAAAAACCGGCACCCAGAATAAATGTTTTAAAATTAGTTTTAAGGAAATCTTTTAACCAAGAGCTTATTCATGGAGGGAATTTTATTACTTCCAAACTTTCTTTAACTTGATATTTCATTTCTTAATAAATTCATACTTTGGTTTCTTTTGCTAAAGTTTCTCCTCCATCCCCTGAGCTCACAAGTTAATCACACTAGGCATTTTTAAAGCATTTTCTGCAATCTTGCAATGACCAACTCTTGTATTTATTCATGTTTATTTATGTTTTAAATCTCACCCCTCTAACATCTTAAGTAGTTCACAAATAAAAATATCAACAAGACAAAGGCACCAAGATAATATGAAAAGACATATTAGAAAAAATATTCTGACCATGCAGCCATAAAAAAGAATGAGAGCATGTTTTTTGCAGGAACACAGTTGGAGCTGGAGGCCATTGTCCTTAGCAAAGTAACACAGGAACAGAAAACCAAATACCAAATGTTCTCACTCTAAGTGGGAGCTAAATGATGAGAGCTCATGGACACTTAGAAGGGAACAACACACACTGGGGTCTGTCGGAAGGTGGATGATGGGAGGAGAGAGAGGATCAGGAAAAATAACTAATGGGTACTAGGCTTAGTACCTGGGTGATAAAATACTCTGTACAACAAACCCCTGTGACACAAGTTTACCTATGTAACAAACCTGCACGTGTAGCCCTGAACTTAAAACAAAAGTTAAAAATTCTTGGGACTAAAATGATCAAACTTTATTCATCCACAGGAGTTTTCCACAAAATAGCATAAGGAAACAACTAAACATTTCTTCTTCTTCCTCTTCTTCTTCTTCTTCTTCCTCCTCCTCCTC
>NW_016859987.1:0-1907 GCF_001698545.2 Rhinopithecus bieti | reverse complement strand
CCTATGTTGTTTTATTAGGTTTTTTAAAATTACTTTTAAAACTAAACATTAAAAGAGTTAAGGTTTTTACATCCATATAACTTCCTATACAGCTTTTAAAGTCTTTTGGCCAGCATGGTGGCTCATGCCTGTAATCCCAGCACTTTGGGAGGTCAAGATGTGTGGACACTTGGGGCCAGGAGTTTGAGACCAGCCTGGGAAACATAGTGAAACCCCATCTCTACTAAAAATGCAAAAATAAGCCAGGCATGGTGGCTTGCACCTGTAAACTCACCTACTCAGGAGGTTGAGGCGGGAGGATCCCTTGAACCAGGGAGGCAGATGTTGCAGTGAGCCAATATCAGGCCACTGCACTCCACCCTGGGCAACAGAGTAAGACTGTCTCAAAATAATAACAATAAAATAAAGTATTTTTATTATCACTTTGGTTAAGTGAATATTATTTTATAATGATCTGTGGTTCTGTTTCAATAAAATGTTTTGAGTCTTTTAACATATTTTGACAAACAGTCTCAAAAATCAAATCCTAACTTAAGCCTCTGACTTAGATTTATTGCTGGAGGCTTATCAGAACTATAAAAATTAATCACCCCAAGGTTATAGAATCTTTCTATAGCTTCCAATTAAGATAAACTTTAGTATCATCACCTCCAGCCTGACGGTTAGACATCAGTTGAGAGACTCCCTCCATTCCCATTAAATAGGGTCTTTATCAAATATGTTAACTAGCTCTTGTGCTGTTAAGTTGAAGGGGTTTGACTCCTGGGTTCTCCTATCTCATCTCAAAGGAGCACTGACTCCTAGTAAATCTTAAATGTCAATGCTGTTATCTGGCAGCAAACTTAAGTTAACCAAAACCTCATCCTCAGAACTGAGAGATGATAACAGCCAAAATAAACTGCTTTCATGCTACACTTGTTAGATCAAGTTTAGCCTAAAGCTGCCTCCTTACATATTTTAAGTTTGGCCTGAAGATTTCTCTGTATATTGTGAACAAATGGAGGTATAGACTGTAGCCTACACTTGTGCCAATCACCGAGTTTTGGCCAATCAGATGTAGCCAACTGTTCAACTGTTCAAATAAGGCAAATGCCAACCTGTAACCAACCCAGCTTTTTCTTTACCTCACTTGTATTTTCTGTGCATCACCTTCCTTTTTCTGTCCACAAATCTTCTTCCACCACATGACTGTGCTGGAGTCTCAGAGCCTATTCTGGCTCATGAGGTTGCCTGATTCGTGAATCATTCATTGCTCAATTAAACTTTTAAATTTAATTTGGCTAAAAATTTTTTTAATCACACTGGACAAGACCTATATTCAAAAGCATAAATACTAATTTAATAATTTTTCCTCGGCCGGGTGCGGTGGCTCACACCTGTAATCCCAACACTTTGGGAGGCCAAGGCGGGCAGATCATGAGGTCAGGAGATCAAGACCATCCTGGCCAACATGTGAAATGCCATCTCTACTAAAAATACAAAAAGTAACCGGGTGTGGTGGCACACGCCTGTAATCTTATCTACTCAGGTGGCTGAGGCAGGACAATCACTTGAACCCGGGAGGCAGAGATTGCAGTGAGCCGAGATTGCGCCACTGCACTCCAGCCTGGCAACAGTCCTCTATCCAAATTAAAATCATTGTTCTGTGCCTTAATACTACACAATTTAAATGTTTACTTCTTAGTTGTCTGTTTCCCTTTCCTGTCATTGTCAGAGCCAGGCAGGGCTTATGTCCTTTTGTTTTGTTTTCCACAGTTGAAAAAACAGACAAACAAAACCGTTTTTTTTTTTTTTTTTTTTTTTTTTTTTTTTTTTTTTTTTACCATTTCAGTTTTTATTAATAAAATAGAAACCTAAACTCAGACAACTGCTTTATTCTTGCATCTAATCTGACCATATATTGGAGT
>NW_016859986.1:0-284 GCF_001698545.2 Rhinopithecus bieti | reverse complement strand
CATCATCATCACCATCATCACCATCATCATCATCACCACCATCACTCCCATCATCACCATCATCATCATCACCACCATCACATCATCACCACCATCATCATCACCATCATCACCATCATCATCACCATCATCACCATCACCATCACCACCATTGTCATCACCATCATCATCATGACCACCATCACATCATCACCATCATCATCACCATCATCACCATCATCACCATCATCATCACCATCACCATGATCACCATCATCATCATCACCATCACCACCATCATCATC
>NW_016859984.1:0-334 GCF_001698545.2 Rhinopithecus bieti | reverse complement strand
GGCAGCCCTATGGCCCTGCACCCAGAACTTACCCAGCTCTGCAGTGAGTTTCCCTAGAGAGAGAGAGAGAAAAAAAAAAAAAAAAAAAAAAAAAAGAAAAAAAAAAACTCAAAATTGGGAAAAAAGGGAGAAAAAAAAAAAAAAAAAAAAAAAGAAGAAAAAAAACTCTCAGATTGGGGAATGAGGCAGAAAGAACAAATGGAAAACACTGAGGCCACACCTCCGATGTGGCACTCCCTCCCCGGTGGTCTGGGGCCCAGCTGGGCTGGACAGTGAGGCTCCAGGCAGGGGATGGAGAAGTGCCCGCCCTTGGCTCCCCTTCTCCATAGGAGGG
>NW_016859983.1:0-300 GCF_001698545.2 Rhinopithecus bieti | reverse complement strand
TGCTAGGTCCAGCCGTGCCCGTTGTCAGGGCGACAGAGGTGCTGCCTGCAGTTTCCCCAGCATATTAAAACATATGTCCAGAAAACGATTTATACAAGAATGTTCATAGCACTTTTATTCATAATAGGAAAAACTGGAAACATTCAAGCATCTGTCAATACAAGAATGGATCAATAAACTGATACGTTCATTCCATGGAAAGCCTAAAGGAACAAACTGTTGACACACAAAACAACACGGATGAATCTTAAAAACATTTTGAGTGCAATAGGAGCCATACACAAAAGAGTGTGAGTAAAA
>NW_016859982.1:0-2580 GCF_001698545.2 Rhinopithecus bieti | reverse complement strand
CAGGTGGGGTGCTGGGCTTCAGCCCTCAGCCCAGGGCCTAGGAAGCCAACTTAATCCGCCCACACAGCAGCCAGGTTCAAACGCAGGTCCCATAACTGAAGTGCTGCTGTGCAGCCAAGATAGGGGGCAGGAGCCAGCAGGGCCCCCCTGCCCTCCTCTCGCACCACACTGGGGAGGCAGCATTGGTTCTGGTTCTGGTTCCTGGGCTGCCCCCTCAACCCCGGCCTACAGTGGGGCCCACCCTGTGCCTTCTGATGCCACTCCTTCCCCACGCGGAGTCCCAGAGGCTTTGGGAGTGGGTGCAGGTGGTGGGTGGCGGGTGGCAAGTGCAGGCGGTGCGTGGTGGGTGTGGCAGGTGGCGGGCTGTGGGCCACACTATAGGTGTCATCCCTTCGAAGCGCCAGCACTCAGAGCACTCACGAGGTGCACAGTCCCCACGTGGCCTCCTCAGTCTCCGTCCTGTGTCATGGGAGAGGTAACTGAGGCACAGAGAACTCACCAGGCCAGGCTGGGATGTGGGGTCCCTCGCTGCTCATCCCTGGCCATCAGCAACCCCACATCTTCCCAGCTGGGCGGCCCGTGGTGGAGTTGGCACCCAGGACCCTCCGGGGTCTCGGGCTGTGACGAGCGTGCAGGCGCCCACCCGGTGTCTCTCTCCCCGCAAGGCATCTACATCCTCATCGCTGTGGGCGCTGTGATGATGTTCGTTGGCTTCCTGGGCTGCTACGGGGCCATCCAGGAATCCCAGTGCCTACTGGGGACGGTAAGGCAGGGAGGACTGGGAATTCGTGTCCCAGGCTGCAGACGCCTGGGCCCGGGAGGGGCTGGGGGCTGCGTCTAGCCCTGAGGAGGGGCCAGAGCTGGTGCTCAGGGCGGAACCTAGAGTTCTGGGGGAGGTGGCTCCTGTGCCCTGGTTTTCCTGTTTGGTTTTTAAATTAAATCCCATCATGCTTGATCTCCATCGTGGCCAGTTCCTACGTGACCGCTTTTCTTTGTCAAAAAATAGCCACAAATACAACAGGGAGCAAGCCTTAGCTCTGAGGCGAGCCTCAGCGTCCCGGGCACACCGCCCCCAGTGGGATGCCTAGGCCTGGCTGTGCCATCCAGGGCCTGGCCAGTCCAGGAAGAGGGAGCCTGTGCCCGTTGTCTCCAGTGGGGTAAACTGAGGCACATCCCATGGCTCCCCCTTCCTGTGGGGAGCAGGAGCAAGAGGGTGGGGAAGACCAGTCAGGGGTCATGCTGCTGCACACGCCTCCCTGGGGGCTGCAGACATCCTGGACTCACCAGCCTGTGACCCCACCCCTCGCGCCCTGCCCCATCCACCCCGTCCTGCGGAGCCTGGTGCCGCGTGGGGACATCGTGGCTTTGACGGCTCCTTCCTGGACTGAGTCTTAGGCCCTGTGCCCCAGGGCTCGACACAAGCTGCTCGCTTCTGGTCAAGTCATGGGCTGGTAACTCCCACTAGCCCCTCACACACACACCTGCTGGGCACCTGGGTGTGTGTCCTGGGGCCCTTCCCACAGCCTGCCCTCTTTCCTCCCTCTGGCCACTGCCTGGCTCCAGTTCTTCACCTGCCTGGTCATCCTGTTTGCCTGTGAGGTGGCGGCCGGCATCTGGGGCTTTGTCAACAAGGACCAGGTGAGCCTGGGTGTGTGGGTGTGCCCCTCACCCGCTACACCTCCCCGGTCGCAGTGGGATGGGTGAGGGGGGCACCCTCCTCCCCTGTCGTGGGTGGGGTGGGTGAGGAGGGCACCCTCCTCTCCTGTGGCGGGTGGGGCGGGTGAGGGGCACCCTCCTCTCCTGTCGCGGGTGGGGGTTGGGCTGACCCATGGTTTGTGGGAGCTCTTTGGGCTCCTCCTGGGTCCCCTTGCTAGGAGGATCTCCAGGGCTTTCTGGAGGAGGCAGCATTGGGGCTGAGCACAAGGCCAACCTCCCATTCCCAGCACCCCTGGGGCAGCTGAGAGTGCAGAGTCCTTGTTCTCTGGGGTCTGGCCTCGAAGCCACCCTGCCCAGGGAGAGCCTGGGAAAAGTGCGTCCGCTTGGGGCGGGGTGGGGTGGGGCAAGGTGGGGAGGTCCCCCCTGTGCATGTGACCGCACCCCTCCCCAGATCGCCAAGGATGTGAAGCAGTTCTATGACCAGGCCCTACAGCAGGCCGTGGTGGATGACGATGCCAACAACGCCAAGGCCGTGGTGAAGACCTTCCATGAGACGGTGCGGCCCGCGGGGCGAGGGCAGGGAGCAGGGCCGCGGGAACCCGGCTGGGGAGTCTCGTCCTGGACAAATCCTGCCTCCGCCCAGACCTCAGGAGCAGGAGGTGCCCTTGGGACCTCCAGGACCCCTGGGCTCAAGTGGTCCTCGGGTGGGAACCTAGTGGGCCAGGCTGGCCCAGGGTGTGGAAAGCTCTGAGCAGCGCAGCTGAGGAGGAAGAAGGCTGGCCCCTGGATGCGTTCTGCAGTGGGGAGCACTGCATACCCCTGGCCGCCTCCCCGTGGGTTCCCCAGAGCCACCATCCCCCAGCCACGTCCAGGGCTGACCTCGCACCCCCGCTCTCTGCAGCTCGACTGCTGTGGCTCCAGCAC
>NW_016859981.1:0-670 GCF_001698545.2 Rhinopithecus bieti | reverse complement strand
GATTGAGAGCTGTCTCAGACACTTTTTTGGTGTATGCTTGCTTTGTGAAATGAATTTGGAATTCCTTCCCTTTCAATTTTTTGGAAGAGTTTGAGAAGAATCGGAGTGAGTTCTTTAAAAGTTTGGTAGAATTCAGCAGTGAAAGTTTCTCTTCATATGTCTGGGGAAACATCTCTCCTCAAACCATATTTTCCTCTACTCTCCCATCTCAACAATCATCTACACAGAAGAAAACTTTTATGACCAGATGTATGGGGATCTTTCCCCCAAACCAAGCAGCAGACACCAGCTGAATGTCCTCCAATTCCGTTCTAACACTATTTACGTGGAGTAGTGCCAGATCCCACAGGTTAAGGACTCAGTCCCCAAGCCTATTCTCTCCTTCCCCTCACCCACTGGTCCCAAGTCCAGGCCTCTGGAACTTCTGACTGATTACCTTCAAGTTGGGGTTCCCACAACACCCTCTTTGGGTTCAATTAACTTGTTAGAGTGCTCCCAGAACTCAGAGAAACACTTACTTACATTTACTGGTGTACTAAGAAGTATATTTTAAAGGATACAGATAAACAACCAGATGAAGAGATATATAGGATGAGTTCTGCAAGGGTCCCAAAGGCAGGAGCTTCTGATCCTGTGGAGTGGGAGTGCGCCACCCTCCCAGCATGTGGGC
>NW_016859980.1:0-2803 GCF_001698545.2 Rhinopithecus bieti | reverse complement strand
CCCTTTCCCTTCCCTTTTCCCTTCCCTTCCCTCCCTCCCTCTCTTTCTTCTCTCTCTCTCTTTCTTCTTTTTTTTTTTTTTTTTTTTTTTTTGTTGACAGAATCTCGCTCTGCTGCCCGGGCTGGAGTGCAATGGCATGATCTAGGCTCACTGCAACCTTTGCCTCCCGGGTTCAAGCGATTCTTGTGCCTCAACCTCCCAAGTTGCTGGGATTACAGGTGTGTACCACCATGCCTGGCTAACTTTTGTTTTGTATTGTTAGTAGAGATGGTGTTTTACCATGTTGGCCAAGCTGGTCTTGAACTCCTGGGCTCAAGTGATCTGCCTGTCTCAGCCTCCCAAAGTGCTGGGATTACAGGCATGAGCCACTATGCACAGCCTGTATTTTCTAGATTTATCATCTACCACCTCTTGGACCAAACTTGTCTCTTTACCATCCCCTGAACCTCCATAAAATCTTTTTGCACCTTTGCTTATGGTGTTCCTCCTGCCTAGAATTCCCCTCTCCCTCTTTGGAAACCTGTTCAAAGCTTAACTTTTCTTCACTAAACCCTCCCTGAACATTTACAATTCACAGTGATCTCTCCTTCTTTGAATGTGATTGAGTTATGAATGCTGTCATTCATTTGGCAATACTCATATACGACTTTTCCTGTCTTACATTGTTAATTCTTATACTATTTAATTTTGTGTGTCTTGCCTTCTCAACTAGACTGCAAGATCCTTAGAAATAGGGGCCATTTATTACATTAAAAAATCTACCCACAGTGCATATTGCTGTGCTGGGGGCTGTGACAGGGACTAGTTACAGACAGAAGGGTGCTGGAGTCTCCTCAAGATGCCAAACTCTCAGATTGCAGCATTTACTAGAGGTGATGATTCCTCACACATACATACCAAATACAATCACTTTAAAGGTGAAACTAACTCTACAGGTTACTCTAAGATATTAAGGAATTATAAACTGCCTCAGAAATACTTGTGAGTCCCCTATTAAAATACAAAATTAACTTTAAATAAATAAGTCCATGCTCTCCTGAAAGCTTAAAAATGACATATAAAGAAAAAATGGGCTGGATGTGGTGGCTCACACCTGTAATCCTAGCACTTTTAGAGGCTGAGGCGGGCGGATCACAAGGTCAGGAGTTCAAGATCAGCCTGACCAGCATGGTGAAACCCTGTCTCTACTAAAAATACAAAAATTAGCTGGGCATGGTGGCACATACCTGTAATCCCAGCTACTCAGGAGACTGAGGCAGGAGAATTGCTTGAACCCGGGAGGTGGAGGTTGCAGTGAGCCGAGATCACGCCATTGCATTCCGGCCTGGGCATTGCAGCGAGACTCCATCTCAAAAAAAAAAGGAAAGAAAGAAAGAAAAAATGGTCCCCCCAAAAAAGTAAAAGAAAATGGCCAGGCCAGGAGCATAATCTCTAGGATTTACTTGATCAAAAGTGCTCAAAAGCCAAGGGCCCGTGGAATCCATTTATATTTTGGTGACTGTTTTTTTATCAGTAAAATAGGCTAAACCACATAAGGAAAATAAGTGTAAGCCAGGCATGGTGGCTCATGCCTGTAATCCTAGCACTTTGGGAGGGCGAGGCAGGCAGATCACTTGAGGTCAGGAGTTCGAGACCAGCCTGGACAATATGGTGAAACCCCGTCTCTACTAAAAATATAAAAGTTAGCCAGGCGTGATGGTGCACACCTGTAGTCCCAGCTACTTGGGAGGCAGAGGCAGGAGAATCGCTTGAACCCAGGAAGCGGAGGTTGCAGTGAGCTGAGATCACGCCATTGCAGCGAGACTCCATCTCAAAAAAAAAAAGTCTAGAATCTGAAGTTCCCATAGAAGGCAGCCCAAATTATATGAATTCTTCAAGCTAAAAACGTCATTCACATCTTGGTTTCTCCTGAATTATTTAGGCAATCTGAGATTTCTTCATAGATAGAAATATAATCCCAAGCTAGTATGCCAAATCTGTGGTGGTTTTGTACATTGACCCAAGACATGCTGCAACCATTAAGTTCTAATCAAAATGTTTATTAATTTTATAACTGAAGAAAATAATCATTACAAATTCCTACCTTAGACTGCTGTCAAAGCTTTGAAGTTCTGTGGGATGTACTGACTGCAATCTCAGGAATGTTTTGTTTAGCTTTGTAGATGGTCCCAGATGATAAAGCTTTGGCAACAAATGCTGCTTGCCCTGTATAAATCCCTTGCATGTCTTGTATGTAGAAGGGAGACCTACAAGATTACCTGGCATCATCAGATCATAACATATATATATGTTATCTCAAGCTTACTATTTTATGTATGTTATATATATGGAGTCTCACTCTGTTGCCCAGACTGGAGTGCAGTGGCGCAATCTCGGCTCACTGCAACCTCCACCTCCTGGGTTCGTGAGATTCTCCTGCCTCAGCCTCCTCAGTAACTGGGATTACAGGCATGCAACACTATGCCCGGCTAATTTTTGTATTTTTAGTAGAGACGGGGTTTCACCATGTTGGTCAGGCTGGTCTTGAACTCCTGACCTCATGATCTGCCTGCCTCATCCTCCCAAAGTGTTGGGATTACAGGCGTGAGCCACCGTGCCCAGCCTAAGCTTGATATATTTATAAGATCCTTTCCTTTTGAAATTTTCCTGTTAAATAATGCTTTTGGTTCCTTTAGCCCAGCCTTGACTACTAATTGGCAAGGATTCAAATGATCTCCCCAATTTTAAATGTCCATGTATTATGGAAATGTTATCAATTTTCTTCTCCTCCTACCAAGGATTACTATGATAATGAATTGAGCTT
>NW_016859979.1:0-248 GCF_001698545.2 Rhinopithecus bieti | reverse complement strand
CTCTGTGATATGAATTAACACATTTCAAAGCAGCTTCTCAGAAAGCTTCTTTCTAGTTTTTATATCAGGATATTTCCTTTTCCACCATAGGCTTCAATGCGCTCCCAAATATCCCTTCTCAGAAACCACAAAAACAGTGATACCAAAGTGATCCCCCAACAGAAACTTTTACCTCTAGGAGATGAATGCAAACCTCACAAAGGAGTTTCTCAGAAAGATTCTTGGCAGTTTTAACCTGAAGAATTACC
>NW_016859978.1:0-2362 GCF_001698545.2 Rhinopithecus bieti | reverse complement strand
TAGAGGCATGGATCACCACACCCAGCTAATCCTGTTCTTATAAAGATAAGTATTTACATCAAGTTATATATCTATGTCTAAATATGAAAATGTCTAGAAAGACCTATGCCTCAACTTTAATAGTACATATCCATGGGCAGCAGGATTTTTTGATATATATCTTTCTTTTTTTTTTTTGAGACGGAGGTCTTGCTCTGTCGCCCAGGCTGGGGTGCAGGTGGCCGGATCTCAGCTCACTGCAAGCTCCGCCTCCTGGGTTTACGCCATTCTCTCGCCTCAGCCTCCTGAGTAGCTGGGACTACAGGCGCCTGCCACCACGCCCGGCTAGTTTTTTGTATTTTTTTTTTAGTAGAGACAGGGTTTCACCGTGTTAGCCAGGATGGTCTTGATCTCCTGACGTAGTGATCCGCCCATCTCGGCCTCCCAAAGTGCTGGGATTACAGGCTTGAGCCACCGCACCCGGCCTGATATATATCTTTCTTTATGCTTATCTAGTTTCTAATTTTCTACAAGGAACATATATATCACCCAGAACTAACTGTGAAGCATGGGGAGAGAATGTAGCCTGAGCCTCCAGTGTGCCCAGGGTCAGACCTGACACTGACCTTGGCTAAAATGGTGAAAGCCTCAGGATCAAGTACCAGGAGCTCCTTGTTCTCGGTGCCCAGCACCAGGCAAGACACAGCATCCTCGTCAGCCAGGTTCTTCTTCAAGGTGGTCATGGTGGTGATGACTGTCTACAGAAGGACTCCAGGGGTCACCCAGGGAACCTCCACACACCACCCCCAAGATACTCCCAGAATGCCACAGGAGGGAAGAAAGAGAGCAAAGGAGGATGAAGAGGATGTATCAGAGATGTGACAGAAAATTTAAGTACAAAGGTGTTTGCTGCAACAAATCTAACTTTCTAACAAAAGAGGATTGTCTTAAGTCAATTATGAGCTATCCATATGATCAAAAACTATGCAGTCTTTTTTTTTGTTTTTTTGTTTTGTTTTGTTTTTGTTTTTTTGAGACGGAGTCTCACTCTGTCGCCCAAGGCTGGAGTGCAGTGGCGCGATCTTGGCTCACTGCAAGCTCCGCCTCCCGGGTTCACGTCATTCTGCCTCAGCCTCCGGAGTAGCTGGGACTACAGGCGCCCGCCACCACGCCTGGCTAATTTTTTTGTATTTTAGTAGAGACAGGGTTTCACCGTGTTAGCCAGGATGGTCTTGATCTCCTGACTTCATGATCCGCCCGTCTTGGCCTCCCAAAGTGCTGGGATTATAGGCGTGAGCCACCGCGCCCGGCCTTTTTTTTTTTTTGAGACAGGGTCTCACTCTGTCGCCCAAGCGGGAGTGCAGTGGTACAATCTCGGCTCACGGCAACCTCTGCCTCACAGGTTCAAGCGATTCTCCTGCCTCAGCCTCCCAACTAGCTGGGATTATAGGCACACGCCACCATGCCCAGCTAATTTTTGTATTTTTAGTAGAAACAGGGTTTCACCATGTTGCCCAGGTTGGTCTTGAACTCCTGACCTTGTGATCCACCTGCCTCAGCCCTCCAAAGTGCTGGGATTACATACATGAGCCACCATGCTCGGCTGAAGTCATTTTTTTAAAAGTCATATTTTAAAAGAATATTTGGGCCAGGCTCAGCGGATCATGCCTGTAATCCCAGTACTTTCGGGGACCAAGGTGGATGGATTGCATGAGCCCAGGAGTCTGAGGTCAGCTTGGGCAGCAAAATGAGACCCCCAACTCTACAAAAAATAAAAAATTAGCCAGGTATGATGGCATGCACCTGTAGTCCCAGGTACTCAGGAGGCTGAGGCAGGAGGATCCCTTGAGCCCAGGAGTTCGATGCTCCAGTGAGCTATAATCCTGCCACTGCATTCCAGCCTGACTGACAGAGTGAGACCCCGTCTTAAAAAAAAAAAAAAAAAAAAAGAAAGAAAAGAAAAGGCTGGGCGTGGTGGCTCACACCCGTAAGCCTAGAACTTTGGGAGGCTTAAGAGGGCAGATCACCTGAGGTCAGAAGTTCAAGACCAGCCTGGCCAACATGGTGAAACCCCATCTCAGCCGGGCGTGGTGGCTCACCCTTGTAACCCCAGCACTTTGGGGGCAGACCACCTGAGGTCAGGAGCTCGAGACCAGCCTGGCAAACATAGTAAAACCACGTCTCTACCAAAAGTATGAAAATTAGCCAGGCATGGTGGCATGTGCCTGTAATCCTAGCGACCCAGGAGGCTGAGGTAGGAGGATAGCTGGAACCTGGGAGGCAGAGGCTGCAGTGAGCCGAGGTGGTGCCACTGCACTCCAGTCTGGGCGACAGAGCAAGACTCCATCTCAAAAAAAAAAAAAAAAAAAAAAAAAAAAAAAAA
>NW_016859977.1:0-871 GCF_001698545.2 Rhinopithecus bieti | reverse complement strand
TAAGGATTCATATACCCTGAGATTTCTAGACTCTCTGCATAGTTTAGGAGCGGTATTGTAAACAAAATAACCTTGAAGTCTTAAATGTAGAGATATTTGATGATAGCAATTCACAGCTACAAACGCTTTTAAGAGGCTTTCATTTTTTTAAGTACATTTTTTAAAAAAATTTTTGCTGTGGCAGTTAATGCATAGCAGTCTCATTAAGGAACTGGGAGAAAATAACGTCAACTACTCACACAGACATTTTAATATTAACCAGATATGGTTATGGACTCTTTCTATAATTACGTACTGCAAAGACAATGATTTATTACTAAAGTACGGTCATTTAATTGTCAGTTTTAACCTCTACATCCTTGAAAATCCCACAGTGCTCAGTCTAATTAGCATTGAAACCATAACAGATCCAGCCAATGAGACACCAAATCTGGCATCGTGTCCAACAGTGGCTAAAATTGGAAGCTTCACTGAAAGTCATACCTCACTCCACACCCAATGAACCTAATTGTGAAATACTATATTAAAGAAGAAAGTGTCTTCCTGACCTCAGCTGGTGATCAGCATATGCCCTAAAACAAAAAGATTAATAGTGCTTGTGATTTTATCATGGCTAGTGTGCCTGCAGAACCTAATTTGTATATATCTAACTCCCCTTTTAACATCTTACTAAAATTCAACAGTATCCTATATCAGTGGTTTTCACAGATCATAAAAAAATTTCAGCACCACAGATGATACAACACTAGTATTCAATTTGGGCAAATGAAGAAAAGCAAAATTAAAACCGTTTTATATGTTTTGAAGGCAATGGAAACAATTAACAAGAAAAATTGGCCGGGCGCGGTGGCTCAAGCCTGTAATCCCGGCA
>NW_016859976.1:0-1197 GCF_001698545.2 Rhinopithecus bieti | reverse complement strand
AAAAAGAGTTGTTCATAGGAGCACTCTGTATTAAAAGAAGAGTTGTTCATAGGAGCACTCTGTATTAATATTCCCACATGCCACTCTGCAGTACAAAGTCGGCTTCGTGGGAAAGTCCACCTTCACCAATGTTTTTCTGGGCCTTCAGCATAGTGATAATGGGACGCTTCCATAAAGGTGGATAGGCAAAGTAAGAACTCCAACTGAGAGATATTATCATTGGCTTAACCCCCAGGCCACGGACCAGTTACTTTACTCACATTTCTTGTGCACACCCATATATCCTTTCTCATGCCCCTCTACCTCAGACATCCTTCTTACCAATCTACTAATTTTGATCTTGGGTATGCTTTTAACTTCACTCATTCAAACAAGTTTTTATTTTGAATGTTTACAATGCATTTTGGTAGACAAAACTTAGTTCCTTTACTCAAGAAGTTTATAGGTTTAAAGGGTCTTAGGGCCGGGCGCCGTGGCTCAAGCCTGTAATCCCAGCACTTTGGGAGGCCGAGACGGGCGGATCACAAGGTCAGGACAGGAGATCGAGACCATCCTGGCTAACCCGGTGAAACCCCGTCTCTACTAAAAAATACAAAAAAACTAGCCAGGCGAGGTGGCGGGCGCCTGTAGTCCCAGCTACTCTGGAGGGTGAGGCAGGAGAATGGCGTAAACCCGGGAGGCAGAGCTTGCAGTGAGCTGAGATCCGGCCACTGCACTCCAGCTTGGGCGACAGAGTGAGACTCTGTCTCAAAATAAATAAATAAATAAATAAAGGGTCTTAGGTTCTTTATTTGTATTATGAAGGAGATAGACTTGAATTAGTGTTTCTAAACCTCTTGTTCATTTAAGTCCCCTTCACCGACCCCATTACCTCCATTTCTTTGTGGTTGAGAATCACTCTCTTCTGTGTATCCTTAAGGGCCAAGAATATTTGATTAACTGAATATCCAAAACAATATTGATCAATCAGTCTTGTCCCTCACTCTCCTTCCTACCTGAATCCACAAAGCTCATTTTATCATTCTTATGGCTTTGCGTCCTCAATGCGTAGCTCCCACTTAATAAGTGAGAACATATGATATTAGGTTTTCTATTCCTGAGTTACTTCACATAGATGGAATCTCCAATTCCATCCAGGTTACTGCAAATGCCCTTTTTTAGTTCCTTTTTATGGCTGAGTAGTATTCCATGGCCTGT
>NW_016859975.1:0-302 GCF_001698545.2 Rhinopithecus bieti | reverse complement strand
CTTTTATTGGAAAACCTGTATGTTCACCATTATTGCCTTTGTTGTGAATCACCTGACTGTAAGTGTGCAGGTCTGTTTCTAAGATTTATTCTGTTTTATTAATCTACGTGTCCATTCTTTGCTAATGCTCATGTCCTCCACCAAATTCATATTTTGAAGCCTTCAGCCCCAGGGTGTCTGTATTTGGAGATGACGCTTCTAAGGAAGAAACTAATGTTAAAAGAGGTCATAAGGGTAGGACCTTGATCCCATAGAATTGGTGTGGTTATAAGAAGGGAGAAGAGACAGAAGAAAGTACTTTT
>NW_016859974.1:0-401 GCF_001698545.2 Rhinopithecus bieti | reverse complement strand
GGTGGCGGGCGCCTGTAGTCCCAGCTACTCGGGAGGTTGAAGCAAGAGAATGGCGTGAACCCGGGAGGCGGAGCTTGCAGGGAGCCAAGATGGCCACTGCACTCCAGTCTGGGTGACAGAGCAAGATTCCATCTCAAAAAAAAAAAAAAAAAAAAAAAAGAGAGAGAGAGATATTAATGCTGTTCTCAGCTCCTCTGGATCCCTCTTGCTGGTTTTATGTGTCCATACAGCAACCTCTACGTGTTAGCTGTTGCAGCTTATTCCAACAACATTCTTCAGAGGACTTGGACTTGGACTCTTAAGTGCCACTTTCCTGGAAGCATCTTAGAACTTCGTAGCACCTGGGGAGGTCTGTAGCTATTGACTGACAGAAGACAGGGTACAAAAATCTGATTCTTGGT
>NW_016859973.1:0-674 GCF_001698545.2 Rhinopithecus bieti | reverse complement strand
GACAGGCTTGAGCCACCGCGCCCGGCCTCACTATGACTTTTCATATCTTAATGGGTATCAAGTGGTGTCTCATTGTGGCTTTGATTTGTATTTCATTATGATTAATGGTGTTGAGCATCTTTTCATATGCTTATTGGCCATTTGTATATCTTCTTTGGAGAAATGTCTATTCAGTCCCTTTGCCCATTTAAAAAATTGGTTATTTCAAAATTAGCTGAGCATGGTGGCTCATACCTGCAATGGGAGATGCCGCTTGGGAGGCTGAGGCAGGAGAATCGCATGAACCCAGGAGACAGAGGTTGCAGTGAGCTGAGATCGCGCCACTGCACCCCAGCCTGGGAGACAGAGCAAGACTGCATCCAAAAAAAAATGGTGGGTGGGCGTGGTGGCTCATGCCTGTAATCCCAGCACTTTGGGAGGCCGAGGTGGGCAGATCACCAGGTCAGGAGATTGAGACCATCCTGGCTAACACGGTGAAACCCCATCTCTACTGAAAATGCAGAAAATTAGCTAGGCACAGTGGCGGGCGCCTGTAGTCCCAGCTACTCGGGAGGCTGAAGCAGGAGAACGGCGTGAACCCAGGAGGCGGACTTGCAGTGAGAGGAGATGGCACCACTGTACTCCAGCCTGGGTGACAGAGTGAGACTCCATCTCAAAAAAAAAAAAAAGAAAGA
>NW_016859972.1:0-608 GCF_001698545.2 Rhinopithecus bieti | reverse complement strand
GCAGCTACTTACACAGTTTTCTTGGAATCTGAAATCTGTTATTTGTTACCACTTTGAAGCTTATGGTGACAAAGTAAATATCCTCATATAAAAACTAGAAAGAAGCTTTCTGAGAAGCTGCTTTCTGATGTGTGAAATCATCTCACAAAGGTACACGATTGCTTTCATGGAGCAGTTTGGTAGCACTGTTTTCAGTGCATCTGAGATGGGATATTTTGGGTCACCTTGAAACCTATGGTGACAAAGGAAATATCCTCAGATAAAAATTAGAAAGAAGCTTTAGAGGAACTGCTTTGTAATTAGTGAATTCATCTCGCAGAGTTACACCTCTCTTTTCATTGAGCAGTTTTGTAGCACTCTTTTGTGGGAATCTGCAAAGGGATTTTCTGGAGCTCATAGAGGCCTATGGTGAAAAGGAAATATCTTCAGATAAAAACTGGAGAGAAGTTGTTTGAGAAACTTTTTTGTGAAGTGTGTTTTCATCTCATAGTGATAAACCATTTTGTTGATTGAGCAGCTTTTCATCACTTTTTTTTCTGGTGTCTGGGAAGCAATATTTGGGAGTGCATTGAGGCTGATGGTTGAAAAGTAAATAGGCAAAGATAAAA
>NW_016859971.1:0-861 GCF_001698545.2 Rhinopithecus bieti | reverse complement strand
GCGGCGGCGGCGACGGCGACGGGAGCGGCAGCGGCGCCCGAGCCGGTCTCGGGAGGTGGCGGCGGCGGCGATCGCCGCGAGGGGTGGTGGGGCCGAAGTCGGTGCCCCCGGCTCAGTCACGGTGTCCCTCTGTCACTGACTCCCCCTCCTTCCACCACGGCCGCGCAGCCCCAGCGCCGGCGGCTCTTCCTAGGTGGGTCAGGGGACTAGGAGCGTCTCCTCCCGCTGCCGGCGGCCAGATAAATGAGGGATTTCGGGTTTGGGGTGCTGCAGACCGCCCCGCTTCGAAGCAGCAGCCCCGGGCCCCTGTTCAGCGGCGAGGCATACGGTCCCTACGCCGTGGGGTCCGCCAACCCGCTGCCCTCTGCCACGCCCTTCGGCCCGCTGTCGCCACCACCGTTGCCTGTCACCGGCTTCTTAGAGGCCGCCTCCCCCTTCTCCCTCGGCGGCGGCGCGGGCAGCCCGGCCGCCGCCGCTTCCTCTTCCTCCCCGTTCCTGGCGCATCAGCAGACCATGCAGGATGAGCTGCTGCTGGGGCTGACACAGCAGCCGGCGCGGCCGCTTTCGGGGGCGGCGGCCACGGAGAAACTCCCCAACCACCACCCCGGCGGCGGCACGATCGCGGGTGTGACCCACCTCCTCCCCTCCCAGGACTTCAAACCGAGTCTGCACCACCCCTCCTCCTCCGCCTCCTCCTGCTGCTGCTGCCGCACCTCCTCCCCGCAGGACTTCAGTAAGCGGCAGCAGCAGCAGCTGAGCAGCCAGAAGAGGAAAGAGTTCAGCCCTCCCCACCTTCCCCACCCTCCGGACTCGAAGCCGCCGCCGCCGCCGCCGCCGCCGCTCCACTGCCCCGGTCGGTTC
>NW_016859970.1:0-676 GCF_001698545.2 Rhinopithecus bieti | reverse complement strand
TATATATATATATATATATGCAGTATATATATACAAATATATGCAGTGTATATACACACACATATGCAGTATGTATATAACACATACATATGCAGTATACACACACACACACACACACACACACACACACACACTGCCACCACACATGACTAATTTTTGTATTTTTAGTAGAGACAGTTTCACTGTGTTGGCCAGGCTGGTCTCAAACTTCTGACCTCAGGTGATCCACTCATTGCAGCCTCCCAAAGTGCTGGGATTACAGGTGTGAGCCACTGTGCCTGACCCTGTATCTCTCTTTCTAAGTGGGCACACTGCCATTATAAATAATAGTGATTCTGCTGGTAATGAACAAAGGAAGTTGGATCCACTAACAGTCTGTTAAACCTCGTAAGATCATGACTTTCTTGTTGTTAGCTATACATTGCTTTGCTATAATTCCACTTAGAATTTTTAAATCTATGTTTACAAATATGGTTTGCAAGTCATTTTTTCTCCTAAATTCCTATTTGATGGGGAAGTTGTAAAATACTGGGGTTATCTTTCCTTGGATTTTTCCTGTAACTAATAACTATTCCTGAAAAGTCTCTGGAATGTCTTTTTTTTTTTTTTTTTTTTCTGGGACTGGGGTGGAAGGACTAGGTAGATTTACACACCAGTGACTCAATTACTATTTTGT
>NW_016859969.1:0-714 GCF_001698545.2 Rhinopithecus bieti | reverse complement strand
CGCCCGACCCGCTCCGTTCTCTGGCCTGCGAGCCCTGCCTCCCGGACTTGGCGCCGCGTCCGGCGCTGCTGCTGCGCTCGGGGCCCCGCTCAGCGCCGGCGGTGGCCGGGAAGCCCCCGTTAAAGGGTCAGCCGGGACCCCGGCCCAATATGGCTGAAGTCAGCATCGACCAGTCCAAGCTACCTGGAGTCAAGGAAGTATGCTGAGATTTTGCTGTCCTGGAGGACCACACCCTGGCTCACAGCCTGCAGGAACAGGAGATTGAGCATCATTTGGCATCAAATGTTCAGCGGAACCGTTTGGTCCAGCATGATCTCCAGGTGGCTAAGCAGCTCCAAGAGGAAGATCTGAAAGCGCAGGCCCAGCTCCAGAAGCGCTACAAAGACCTTGAACAACAAGACTGTGAAATTGCTCAGGAAATTCAGGAGAAGCTGGCTGTTGAGGCAGAGAGACGACGCATTCAGGAGAAGAAGGATGAGGACATAGCTCGCCTTTTGCAAGAGAAGGAGTTACAGGAAGAAAAAAAGAGAAAGAAACACTTTCCAGAGTTCCCAGCAACCCGTGCTTATGCAGATAGTTACTATTATGAAGATGGAGGAATTAAGCCAAGAGTGACGAAAGAAACTATACCTGCTCCGTCACGAACGACCCACAGGGATCAGGAATGGTATGATGCTGAAATTGCCAGAAAACTACAAGAAGAAGAACTTTTGG
>NW_016859967.1:0-675 GCF_001698545.2 Rhinopithecus bieti | reverse complement strand
TGAAGGGGAATGGTAGTATCTGTGTATACTATTTGCAATTCTGTTTTAAGATTAGTTTCTTCTCCTTATTTATGGGTGAGCCTTATTAATTACTGGTTTTAATTTTTGAAAAATCAAGTAAGTGCTCACCTTAGCAATACATATATTAAAAACCAAATAAACATAAGTGCTTCTATGTGTGTTTTGTGAATCCCATCTTATACAGATAAGGTAAGGGAAATGCTAAGATTTGGAAACAGTTCATCTCTACCAAAACTCATGTTGAAATTTGATTTCCAAGCTGGGCATGGTGGTGTGTACCTGTTGTCCCAGCTACTTGGGAGGCTGAGGCCGAAGGATCACTTGAGCCTAGGTGTTCACAGACAGCCTGGGTAACGTAGTGAGACCCCATATGATATGGTTGAGGCTGTATCTCAAAAAAAAAAAAAAGGAAAGCACTTCTTGGCTTTAATCTTCCTGGGCTATAAGCACCCTCTCCTTTCCTATAATGGCACCAGCTTCCAAGTGGCCCCCCCAAGAAAGGGAAAGCAGCCCTCAGCTCAGTCATCCAAGCCAAAGCACCGTCTGAGGTGTCTTCCTCCCCTACTCATTACACCATCAGGTCGTCAATATCCAACTGGCGCCCAAGTTCATGGGTTCTACCCCTTCACCCCACCTGCCCCCCACCCTCCCTCC
>NW_016859966.1:0-1336 GCF_001698545.2 Rhinopithecus bieti | reverse complement strand
TAATTTCAAAATGAGTGGAGATAATATGTATTTTATTTCCAAACTTGTTTTTGTTTAAAACCAAAGGAATAGGAAAGGAAGATATTCCCTTTACATTTCCAAAGGATTCCCTGTAGGATAAAGTCAAGTTCGACCTTCTGGGCATTGTGATTTAATCATCATTTTACCCCTCAACTAGCTGCAACAATTAAAAACTCTACTTGTAATCCAAAGGGAATACTGTACAGACATCCATAAAAAAGATCAATGAACAGACTTTAGGAAATGTTTGTTTTCCTTTCTCTTGTTTTCATTTACAATGCCATCATCCAAATATCTGCTTGATATGTCCTTTTGGAAGTCTAAATGGAACATTAGATTCACCACGTCCAAATTTGGAACTACAATTGTCTGTTACTCCACAGGCATCCCTAGTTATCTTTCAGTGTTTTTTTTTTTTTTTTTTTTTTTTTTAATCTTGGGGAATAACACCACTAGACAGTTATTCAAGCCGTAAAGAGGAAGCTATTCTTGACACTGAACTCCTCTTCAAGTCCGTGGATCGACCATTGCCAAGTCATAAATTTTATCTCTTTTTTTTTGAGATGGAGTCTCACTCTGTAATGGTGTGATCTCAGCTCACTGCAACTTCTGCCTCTCCAATTCTAGCGATTCTCCTGCTTCAGCCTCCCAAGCAGCTGGGATTACAGGCGCCCACCACCATGTCCAGCTAATTTTTGTATTTTTAGTAGAGACGGGGTTTCACCATGTTGGTTAGGCTAGTTTCAAACTCCTGACCTCAGGTGATCCACCAGCCTCGGCCTCGCAAAGTACTGGGATTGCAGGCATGAGCCACCGCGCCTAGCAACTTTATCTCTTTAAACCTGTCTATCGGGTACTCACTCTCTCCAACTGCCGCCGTCTAATCTTCCGCTGCATAGAGCTGAGAAAGGTGGAATCTGCCAGTATTTCCTCGTTGCCAGTTCTACTTGGAATAGCTTTTCTACTCCAGACAGCTGGGAGAAATGGGAGTTACCACTTAGCTCCTAAGCCCGTTGGAATAGGTCTTCTGCAACACAAATATGCATAAGGGATGCATGAAGTAGCCAGGTCAAATGCCATCATCTTCCACTGTTCTTACCAAATTTCTCTGTTTTGTTAAATAAATTTTTCTCAATTTATTGGATGTGAGATGCTGGATATGGGATGTTTTGCAAAAAAAAAAAAAAAAAAAAAAAAAAAAAAAGATAACCACTCATGAGATGAGGAGTTTAAAATAAGTATTATGCCTTTCCCTCCTATATATCTTAGAGAAGATTTATGAAAATATGAGATGTGTGTAAAATATTAGGGAGTG
>NW_016859965.1:0-756 GCF_001698545.2 Rhinopithecus bieti | reverse complement strand
AAACTGCCCTACCCAACAAACACAGAGTCCACCTCCTTCTGTATTCATGTTTTGCATGAAAGCTGAGCATACCTCAGGCAGGGTAAAGATATCAATAACGTAGACTAATTTATCTCGAATCTAATCAGAACTGTTCTCCCAATGACTCAGGCAGGGACACATAGTTTTGCTTGAATTTTGCTTAGTTCTCTGAATAAACAGCCCTCTGAGGTCTCTTGTTGTTTATCTAATTAGCTAAATTGATATGGGTAGTCAAGAATCTCACTTCTTTAATCTATTTGTCCAGATGAGGTCTTTAGTACTTGAGATACAGCAGTTTTTTAAAGGGGGAAATTTTGGAATTGAGAAGTATCTATATATTAGCATTTCAGTGAACTTGGAATGATTTTCTTATGGAAATACACTCAGTTAACTATAAACTTGTATGAGATGTTAGAGAACATGAAATGTAGGAGACAAGGGTGGTGCTGATACATAATCAGTGCAGTAATTAAGAGCTTAGGGACTAGCCAGCCAGACCAGCTTTCCTACCATCCTTGTTTGCTCACCTCACCAGAATTTGGTTTTCTCATTTGCAGAATTGGAACATTAATGGATCCTACTAACTGAGGTTGATATAAGGATTACATGAAATAATAGAGATATGGCAGGCCTTAAGTGCTCAATTAATATAGGCTATTATTATTATTATGACCTGAAAATAGGCAAAACAGTGTCAACCTCATGTAAAGAAAATAAAACTGATGTGCTTATGAA
>NW_016859964.1:0-247 GCF_001698545.2 Rhinopithecus bieti | reverse complement strand
CCAGCTCCTCTTTGTACCTCTGGGAGAATTTGGCTGTGAATCTGTCTGATCTTGGGCTTTTTATTTTTTGGTTGAAAGGCTATTAATTACTGCCTCAACTTTAGAACTTGTTATTGGTCTATTCAGGGATTTGACTTCTCCCTGGTTTAGACTTGGGAGGGTGTATGTGTCCAAGAATTTATTGATTTCCTCTAGATTTTCTAGTTTATTTGCATAGAGTGTTTATAGTATTCTCTGATGGTAGTTT
>NW_016859962.1:0-1337 GCF_001698545.2 Rhinopithecus bieti | reverse complement strand
AGAGCTTTCTCTTGTCACCCAGGCTGGAGTGCAATGGTGCAATCTCAGCTCACCGCAATCTTCGCCTCCTGGGTTCAAGCAGTTCTCCTGCCTCAGCCTCCCGAGTAGCTGGGATTACAGACGCATACCACCATACCCAGCTAATTTCTGTATTTCTAGTAGAAACCAGGTTTCATCATGTTGGCCAGGCTGGTCTTGAATTTCTGATCTCGTGATCTGCCCGCCTCGGCCTTCCAAAGTGCTGGAATTACAGGCGTGAGCCACCATACCTGGCCGAAAACATACCAGACTTTCAGATACAGTGGAATGATATGGAGCCAAGTGACCAAGGTTCCTGCTTAAAGTGCTTAAAAGTAGCAAGTGGCAATTAATAGTTTATTTGGGGAGTGAGGGGTATTAAGATGCTGTGAGACCTTCGGGGAAATAACTTACCCTATCAGAGTCTCAATTTCTTCTGCTGTACTTTTGAGGTTCTTAGAGGATAAATGAGATGATTTTTTTAATGTGATACAAAATTTTAAGAGATTACTTTGCTGCTGTTGAAGGAAAGAATATAGACAAATTGGAGAAACGATTTGCTGAGGTTTTAATGAGAAACCATCCTCCTCTGCCCAGCAAGGAGATAAGTTTATAAGAGCTGTGTGGGGCTTGAGAAAGTGAAGAATTGTAAAATTTAACGAGGATTTTTCTTCTCCTTCCCGCTACAGTTGGTATCATCAACGAATTACCTGCGTTGGTGGGACAGCACAGAGCCTGCGGGCAACCGAGGAGGCTTCCAGCAGCTCTGAGCACTGGGGCTCATCAGGAATGGGAATTTCTGCTGAGAACAATGACCATTGACTAAATGGAAGAGAGTGGTGTTTAATAAAGTTTCCTGAAGTAGACCCCAAGGAAGAGAAACAATCGAAATAAATAAAATGAGAGGTCCTCTCACTGGTCTGTTGTGGATCAAGCTGATTTTTTTTTTAAGCAGGAATTCAACATTTCAAGCATGAGTGGCTGTCAACCCTTCACTCTACACTTCGCCCGAGACACATCAAAGTCCAGATGCAACGCCTCGTGGGAGCCATCACTCAGCCTGACCCAGTCGCTCCATTTCTCCTTCTCTTGAACCCACCCCAGGGTGGTGTGAATTGAAGCAGCCAAAAAGCAATAAAGGAAATAACAGGTGCCCTTTCAAATAAATATTCTTTGTGCATATAAAACAATTCCAGAATATTGTTGTGGTTTTCGTTTTCTGAAAACCTTTTTAGTAAGTTGGCTTATTCTTTGAAGCAATACATTAACAATTGAATTCCTGCCGGGCGCGGTGGCTCAAGCCTGTAATCCCAGCACTT
>NW_016859961.1:0-338 GCF_001698545.2 Rhinopithecus bieti | reverse complement strand
CCGTCTCCTGGGTTCACGCCATTCTCCTGCCTCAGCCTCCCTAGAAGCTGGGATTACAGGTGCCCACCACCACGCCCGGCTAATTTTTTGTAATTTTAGTAGAGACAAAGTTTCACCATGTTAGCCAGGATGGTCTCGATCTCCTGACCTCGTGATCCGCCCGCCTCGGCCTCCCTAAGTGCTGGGATTACAGGTGTGATCAATTCAAGCCATTTTAATTTTTTGAATTTTTTAGATCCCACAAATAAGTGAGAACATGCAAAGTTCATTTTTCTGTGCCTGGCTAATTCCATTTAACACAATGACCTCCAGTTCCAGCCTTGTTGCAAATGACAGGG
>NW_016859960.1:0-1337 GCF_001698545.2 Rhinopithecus bieti | reverse complement strand
TAAATAATAAAAAATTCAGAAAAAAAAAAAAGAAAAAAAGAAAGGATCCTAAAAGCAGCAAAAGAAGCAAATCTCATACAATGGAGGTCCAATATGTCTGGCGATAAACTTCTCAGTGTAAACAATATAGGCCAGAAAAGAGTGGCATGACATATTTAAAGTGCTGAAGGAAAAAAAATTATCCCAGAATAGCATATCCAGTGAAAATGCCCTTTGAACATAAAGGAGAAACACTTTCCCAGACAAACAAAAACTGAGGAATTTCATCAACACCTGTCCTACAAAAAAATGCTAAAGGAATTTCTTAAATCTGAAAGAAAAGGATGTCAAGGAACTGTAAGAAATTATCTGAAGGCACAAAACTCGGTTGGGCACTGTGGCTTACACTTGTAATCCCAGCACTTTGGGAGGCTGAGGTGGGAGGACTGCTTGAGCCCAGGAGGTTGAGGCTGCAGTGAGCCATGATTATGCCACTGCACTGTAGCCTGGGCGAGACCATACCTCAAACAAACAAACAAGCAAACAAAAATCCTTACTTATAATAGTAAGTACACAGAAAAGCACAGAATATCATAATGCTGTAATTGTGGTGTGTGAATTGCTCATATCTTGAATAGAATGACTGAAAAATGGGCTGGGCATGGTGGCTCATGCCTGTAATCCCAGCACCTTGGAAGGCCAAGGTGGGCAAATTGCTTGAGCCCAGGAGTTGGAGACCAGCCTGGCAACCTAACAAAATCCCATCTTTAAAAAAATATACCCGCCTCAACGCCCCCCCGCCCCTACACACACACACTAAAAGCCAGGCATGGGAGTGCGCACCTGTAGTCCCAGATACTTGGGAGGCTGAGATGGGTGGATTGCTTGAGCCCGGGTGGATTGCTTGAGCCCAGGTGGTTGAGTCTGCAGTGAGCGAGATCATGTCACTGAACTCCATCTTGGGTGACAGAGCAAAACCCTGTCTCAAAAAAAGAGACTAAAACATAAACCAATCAAAAATAAGAACTACAGCAACTTTTCAAGACATAGACAGTACAATAAGATATAAATAGAAACAACAAAAAGTTAAAAAGCAGGAGTGTGAAGTTAAAGTGGAGAGTTTTCATTGGTTTTCTCTTTGTTTATGAAGTCAGTGTTAAGTTGTCATCAGTTTAAAACAATGGGTTATATTATAGTATTTGCAAGCCTCATAGTAACCTCAAATCAAAAAATATACAACAGATACACAAAAAAATTTTTTTAAAAACCAAGAAATTAAAACATACCACCAGAAAAACTCATCTTCACTAAAAGGAAGACAGGAAGGAAAAAAAAGGAAGGAAGAGAAGACCGCAAAA
>NW_016859959.1:0-2518 GCF_001698545.2 Rhinopithecus bieti | reverse complement strand
TTTGAGATGGAGTCTCCCTCTGTTGCCCAGGCTGGAGTGCAATGGCGAGATCTTAGCTCGCTGCAACTTCTGCCTCCAGGTTCAAGCGATTCTCCTGCCTCAGTCTCCCAAGTAGCTGGGATTACAGGAGCGTGCCACCACACCCTGCAATCCTGTAAAAAATACACACATTTTTGTATTTTTAGTAGAGATGGGATTTCACCATGTTGGTCAGGCTGGTCTTCAACTCATGACCTTGTGATCCGCCCACCTCAGCCTCCTCAAGTGCTGGGATTACAGGCGTGAGCCACTGTGCCCGGCTGGGAAGACTTCTTAAGAAACAATACTTACACTAAGGTTTGGAGAAGGTGGCCAGGCAACATAGGAAGAAGAATGTCCCAGGAGACAGCAACAAAAATAAAGGAATGTACTATTTCCCTGCACTCATGGTGCTAACTGGTAACACCTGAATGCTCAGAATGTGCCAGCTATTGTGCTAACCATTTCACATTTAGATTCCATCTCATCATCCCAACAAACCCATGAGAGAAGTACTATTTTAATTTTTGCTTAACAAATGAGGAAACTGAGGCACAGGGAAGTTAGGTAACTTGCCCAAGGTTATTCAGACAGGAACCAGCAGAATCAGAATTTAATATCAAGTTTCCAGAGCCTATATTCTAAATCAGAAGCCAAAGATGCACCTGAGTGTCAAGTTACAGAGGCCTAATGCAGAAGTGGTAATGTTTGACAAGATCCTAGTATTTGGAGACAGAAACCTGAGGTACTTCTGAATCTATCAAATGACAACCACACCAAAGCACAGGATTTATATGTCCAATCAGTTACTTCTTTCTGCTAATAACATTCAGTTGACTTTCAAAGTAATCATGTAAGGCTCTCAAAAGGAAAAAAAGTATTTGCAGGAAGTAATTACTGTAAGCTAATCTGGCAGCATGTTACTCACAGCCCACACTCACTCTGAATGTTCTGCCAGCTTCAGTTCCAGCATTAACGTGGAGAGGCACCTAGGTGGCCAGCTATGGGTTATCAGCCCCTGGTGGGATACTGCACAGCTTTGCAGGGAACCTCCTCCTAACAGGGTGTGGTTAAATGCTGAGCAGATTTCTATTCAAATAACAAATTTTTTTTTTTTTTTTTGAGATGAAGTCTCGTTCTGTTGCCCAGGCTGGAGTGCAGTGGTGCAATCTTGGCTCACTGCAACCTCCGCCTCCCGAGTTCAAGCAATTCTTCTACCTCAGCCTCCTGAGCAGGTGGGACTACAAGCACGTGCCACCAAGCCCGGTTAATTTTATATTTTTTCAGTAGAGACCAGGTTTCACCATATTGGCCAGGCTGGTCTTGAACTCCTGACCTCCTGATCTGCCTGCCTCGGCCTCCCAAAGTGCTGGGATTACAGGCGTGAGCCACCGCAATGGGCCTCAAATAACAAACTTTTAAGTAATCCTGACCAAACCTGACAGACTTTAGAGTAGCCCAGAGAAAATCACAAACAAAAGATACCAAATTATACTCAAATCCCTGACAAACAAAGAAAATAATACTTTAAGGTTAAAAAAAAAAATGATGGGGAAGAAATCAGATAAGGATCCACGAAGACAAACCTTTCTGGGTACTGAGGGAAAAGATGGGGCCAGTGAAAAGCAAAGACATTCTCATTGATGTAATGACTATGTGATCTGTGATTAGCAATTACCCAAGGAACTAGTTTGTGCATCAAATTCCTCTTCTTGTTACCACAGACACAGAATGAGGGATTCTTTACGATGACTATCTCACCTGTCCTTAGCAATGGCAAACAGATCATCTTCTTCGTCTTCCTCAAAGAGACTTGTCTTTTCACAGCCTTGGCCTCCTGGCCCTGGAGGGTCCCAGAATCCCTGGGTTCTCCTTTAGACCTGCTGTCAGATGCTGAGTGGGTCTGTGAAGCAGGAATATTCCACTGGTCCTTAAAACATAAAATATATATTAAAACTCCAGGCCAGGTGTGGTGGCTCACGCTTGTAATCAATCCCAGCACTTTGGGAGACTGAGGTGGGCGGATCACGAGGTCAGGAGATCGAGACCATCCTGGCTAACATGGTGAAACCCTGTTTCTACTAAAATACACAAAATTAGCCGGGCGTGGTGGCAGGCGCCTGTAGTCGTAGCTACTCGGGAGGCTGAGGCAGGAGAATGGCATGAACCCGGGAGGCAGAGTTTGCAGTGAGCCAAGATCGTGCCACTGCACTCCAGCCTGAGCAACAGAGCAGGACTCCAACTCAAAAAAAACAAAAGTCCATTGGCAATTTAGATTATAAAACATGGGAAGTAAAATAAAACTTATATTTGTTAAACTAAGTTGTATTTAAACTAAGTATTAAACATAGTGCATCAATCTTGAAGAAAGCTCATGCCTAAAACTTTTCTTTGAACTCAAATCTAGACAGCTGGGTTCTCTGACCTCACAGAGCTTCTCATGATTTCCTCCTCCAACACCTGCCATGATGTCTCTTCTCACTGTAGTTCTGCACTGTGT
>NW_016859958.1:0-1672 GCF_001698545.2 Rhinopithecus bieti | reverse complement strand
ACCCTCTCAAAAAAAAAAATAATAATAAAGATCACACACAACATGTCCCACTCTAAACCTTTTGAATGGATGCAAAGGTCTGTAAGAGTTGTCTAAATTGGCCCTTCATTTCTTTCTGAAAATTGAGTTGCCAAAAAAAAAAAAAAAAAAAAAAGCTGAGTGTGGTGGTTCACACCTGTAATCCCAGCACTTTGGGAGGCCAAGGCGGGTGGATCCCTTGAGGTCAGGAGTTTGAGACCACCATGGCCAACCTGGAGAAACCCCGACTCTACTAAAAATACAAAAATTAGTTGGGCATGGTGTTGCATGCCTGGAAACCCGGCTACTCAGGAGACTGAGGCAGGAGAATCGCTTGAACTTGGGAGGTGGAGGCTACGGTGAGCTGAGTGCCAGTGCATTCCAGCCTGAGAAACAGAGTGAGACTCCGTCAAAAAAAAAAAAAATGAGTTACTCAAATGGGCTATTATGCAGCTATGGAGAAGGATGATTATAAAGACCGCATGGTAAATTAGAAAAAGGTATAAGTGCTATAACATTAAATGAAATATCAGAACTCCAAACTGTCCAAGGTACTGTCACAGCTATGTCAAAAGTATACTAGCAGCAGAGACTCAAGCATACAGCACTATTCACAATTGCAAAAAGGTGAAAGCAACCTGAGTATTCACCAGTGGATGAATGGATAAACAAGAAATGATGTAACCATACAATGGAATATTACTCGACCTTCAAAAAGAAGTTCTGACACATGATACAACGTGATGGAACTTTGAGGATACTGTGCTAAGTGAAATAAGCCAGACACAAAAGGGCAACTACTGTATGGCTCCACTTATACGAGGTACCTAGAATAGGCAAATTTATAGAGACAAAAAATAGAACGGTGGTTGCCAGGGGCTGAGGAAGGGGGCATTGGGGAGTTAGTTTTCAATGGGGATAGGGTTTCTGCTTGAGAAGTTGTAAAGTTCTGGAGATGGATAATGGTGATGGTTGCACAACTTTGTGAATGTACTTTTAGGCCACAAATCTGCACTTCAAATGGTTAGGATACTAAATTTTACATTACGTATCCTTTACAATCAGAAACTACTTTTTAAAGTGAATCAGGCAGATTGGTGATTGCCAGGGGCTGAGGGAGAGGGACTAGGGAATAACAGCTTAATGGGTGCAGGGTTTAATTTAGGGATGGTGAAAATGCTTTGACACTAGAAAGAGTTGATGGTTGCACAACATTCTTGATGCACTAAATGCCATAATTGTTCACTTTTAAATGCCTAATTTTGCGTTATGTTAATTTTGCCTCAGTTTTGTGTTGTTTTTTTAGAGACAGAGTCTCACTCTGTCACCCAGGCTGGAGTGCAGTGGTGTAATCATAGCTCACTATAACCTCAAGCTCCTGAGCTCAAGTCATCCTCCCACCTCAGCTTCCCAAGTAGCTGGGAGTACAGGACATGCCACCACACCCGGCTAATTTTTTAATTTTTTGTGGAGATGGGGTCTCACTATGTTGCCCAGTCTGGTCTCAAACTCCTGGGCTCAAGCAATCCTCCCGCTTTGGCCTCCCCAGAGTGCTGGGATTACAGGTATGAGCCACTGCACCCGACTTGCCTCAATTTTTTTTTTTTTTTTTTGAGACAGAGTCTTGCTCTGTCGCCCAGGCTGAAGTGCAGTG
>NW_016859957.1:0-246 GCF_001698545.2 Rhinopithecus bieti | reverse complement strand
GAGGCAGGTGGATCACCTGAGGTCAGGAGTTCAAGATCAGCCTGACCAACATGGAGAAACCCCATCTCTACTAAAATACAAAATTAGCCAGGTGTAGTGGCGCATGACTGTAATCCCAGCTACTCAGGAGACTGAGGCAGGAGAATCGTTTGTACCTGGGAGGCAGAGGTTGTAGTGAGCTGAGATCGTACCATTGCACTCCAGCCTAGGCAACAAGAGTGAAACTCCATCTCAAAAAAAAAAAAA
>NW_016859956.1:0-333 GCF_001698545.2 Rhinopithecus bieti | reverse complement strand
TGGAGTGCAGTGGCGAGTTCTTGGCTCACTTCTAGCTCCGCCTCCCGGGTTCACGCCGTTCTCCTGCCTCAGCCTCCAGAGTAGCTGCGACTACAGGCGCCCGCCACCGCGCCCGGCTAATTTTTTGTATTTTAGTAGAGATGGGGTTTCACCGTGGTCTCGATCTCCTGACCTTGTGATCCGCCCGCCTCGGCCTCCCAAAGTGCTGGGATTACAGGCGTGAGCCACCGTGCCCGGCCTTTTTTTTTTTTTTTTTTTTTTTTTTAATTTGAGATGGGGTCTCGCTCTGTCTCCCAGGCTGGAGTGCAGTGGCGTAATCTCGGCTCACTGCAA
>NW_016859955.1:0-1331 GCF_001698545.2 Rhinopithecus bieti | reverse complement strand
TTTTTACAGACTCTTGCTCTGTCGCCCACGCTGTAGGGAAGGACGGGATCTCGGCTCACTGCAACCTCCACATCCCAGGTTCAAGCGATCCTCCTGCCTCAGCCAGTGGAGTAGCTGGGATTACAGGTGTGCACTACCACACCCGGCTAATTTTTAGCAGAGGTAGGGTTTCACCATGTTGGCCAGGCTGACCTGGCACTCCTGGCCTCAAGTGATTTGCCGGCCTCAGCCTCCCAAAGTGCTGAGATTACAGGCGTGAGCCATCTGCCTGGCCTAACTTCATTATTTTATCTAAAATTTATTGAACACCTCCTATATACAAGGCATTATCGAACACTTTTAAGATCTATTTTATCATTATTATTTCTATCATCTGTCTAAAAGTTTCTTATTTAACCTTAAGAACAACAATTGAAGGTATCAATTATTTCTCTATTTACAGAGCAGAAAACTGAGGTATAGAAAACCAAATAACTTTTCAAATATCACAAAATAGTATGCTTCCAAGCTAATAGTTCTGTGTAGATTTGTATGTTTTAAGTATTTTAAGCAACGTATTATTAAATTTAAGCTTACAGTTGACAAAATAAACACATTATTGAAGGTCTTGGGTTCTAGAAAACAGATTGGCATTAGTTACCTATCTGTCAGTTATTTTATATAGACAATCATGAAATGTTTTGCTCCTCTACTTTCTTATTTTTGTGATCTTGTTTATACAATATCAAAATTTCCTGAATCATTGAAATGTAAGAAAAGAGAAAGTTTATTCTTATTTAATAAATTAATTTCTAATTATTTTCATTACAATTTATATACACTTATTGCATGTAACTTGGGCAGCTTTTTTAAAGTGTAAGGTGAAAAATCACTTAATGTCATTAAGTTATTACCCCTGTGTTTATATTGCTAAATACACTTCCAGAAAAGAGGTTACAAAACTATACACCTCTGACAGGATATGTAGAGTATGTGGAACACCCTCTACTTTTTTAAATAAATAATTTTCACAACATTATAAGAAATTAGAAATGCTTGATATTACATTACAGTGGACTATAATAAATATAAATATCTTGTAATTTTTAAGGCAAATGAGTAAAATTTTTTAGAGGTTGGCCTTTTGTAAAACATATACAGAACTGGATCATTTCAAACACTGTTGGATTTCATGCTAAGATTTTATTGAATTGAAATCTTTGTGTTGTACAGTAAAAACTTTTTTTTCAAAGATTACCAAACATGACAAGTTAAAGGTTGCACTAACTAAAGAGATTCTAAATTAAAGAATACCAGTGTCACTGTAATGAAACCATTTCAAGTATTTTGAA
>NW_016859954.1:0-2775 GCF_001698545.2 Rhinopithecus bieti | reverse complement strand
ATAACCCAAAATAAGAAGAAGAGTTTAAAAGGGAAAACAAAAAAGAGAAATTTGTAAATTGGTAAGTTAGGCTGATAGTGGCAATATGAGAGGAAACCATAAAGATCGATCCTTGGATAGGCCAAAATGCTGTGCTAACTATAGAGGAAAACAGATATTTAGAAAGAGAAAAGACTCAAGTCAAAGTAAAACTTTATTTTACACAAGCAGTGGAAAATGTTACAAGCTAAATCTGCATCATTTTCAACATAAGATGGACGTGTCCAAGTTGAGAACTCTTCAAGGTAGACTGTACAGTCCTGAGCTGAGAAGCTGCTACACAGCATTCAAGACTGAACTTGATCACTGTCATCTAGGCAGTTAGAGAGAAGACTCACTTCACCTCCAACTAGGAGGTTTTACTCAGAATATGACATGACTTATTTATTTATATATGTAACTTATTTATATATTTATTTTATTGTAAACAATAAAAGTAATGATGCCAACTTACCAAGGTGTCAGTACTAAATATTATCTCTAATATACTAAGTCCCAAGTGGCTATTTATAATAATGAGAAAATAAGAAGGAATTTGTGTTCTATTACCGAAAAGCCTTATACAATTAAAGTGGCAACATGAGAGTAAAATAGGATATCTCAATATCAGCACTATTGACATTAGGGGCTTGATAATTCTTTTTTGCTGGGGACTGTGTGTCCTGTACATTGTAGGATGTTTAGCAGCATCCTTGGCCTCTACACACTAGATGCTAGTATCCTCTCCATTCCATAGTTGTGACAATCAAAATGTCTACAGACATTACCTAATGTCCCCTGGGAGCAAAATCACTCATGGTTGAGAACCACTGCTTTATAGTAAGCCTGTAATATACAACCCACATCCTCCTTTTGGTTCCAAGATAGTATAAGTAAGAAAATAAGCCAGGGACAAGGAGGTGTAGATTTCCTGACACTGTTCCTTATCGATAGAGAAAGAGCAGCCTCCTTGCCTGCTTCTGCCCAGTGGAGCCATTTAAGGTAGCCCTTCCCGTCACTCAATCACTCATTTGAGGCAAAATCCTCCCTGGGAAGATTTTATTTTACAATCACATATAAAATATAGATGCCTGATGCCTGATTTTGAATTTTGACTTGATGCATGTCTTATGAAATGAATCATTCATGATGAAGACATGATACAATCTGTTGTAGAACAATATGCCATAGAGAACCTCATTAATAGGGTGGCTATTGTAAAATATGAACATTGCAGATCAGATCTTACTCTGCCATTTTACCAGTTAGTTGCAGCCCACTGCAAGATTAGGGGTAGGGAAGATTGGAAATTTGGAAGCATAATTGATAGAAAAAATTCCTTGTGCATTCTGAACTCCTTGTGCATAGAACTCCTCAATAGGGAAACAGTTCTTATGAGGATTTTTCTTTGACTTTATGTAGAGAAGTAGCCTCAGATGCACATTTGACTCACCTAAATTCAATTCTCTTTAGTGAAGGGTCAGGTAGATAGAGGACAGGGGAGAGGTGCGGGTTTACATAGTCCCAGGAATCCTGCTGCCCAGGTTTCCACAGAGTTAGCCTGTGCCCACAGGCAGGGAGGAAGGCAAATTGGAAACATTTCGACAAGCTGCTAAAGCTCTGGTAAGAAAAGATGAATGACCCTCAAGCTTCCCCCACCACTGACAGAGAGAAGAGAAGCACATTCTCAGGTGACAGGCAAGTGGCTCCAGAGACATTCTGACCAGGGAAGCATTAGAAGGAACCCTAAAATTGTCCCTAGATGGCAAAGGTGATGACAGCCAAAAGTCAGATGTGGAAATCTTCGTCGGAGTCTCACTTTGTCACCCAGGCTGGAGTGCAGTGGCACAATCAGAGCTCTCTGCAGCCTCTAACTACTGGGCTGAAGCAATCCTCTTTCTTCAGCCTCCTAAGTAGCTGGGACTACAGGCATGTACCACCACAGCTGGCTAAGTTTTTTTTGTTTGTCTGTTTTTTGCAGAGACAGGGTCTCACTGTGTTGCCTAGTCTGGTCTCAAATTCTTGGTGTCAAGCAATCTTCCCACCTTGGCTTCCCAAAGTGATGGGATTATAGGTATGAGCCACCATGCCCAGCTTCCATAATTGTTTTTAGATTAATGTATATAAATTCCTGCACAGGGTTGGCTACTCTAAAAAATTTTCACAACTGTATCTCATGGATAATTTCAAGAGAATCCAAGAGTGACTACATGCAAACTTAAGACCCTAACCACCACCTTGGCTGTATCTCTACTTTATACTTTCACAGGAGATTTTGGTCATTCATTTTTAAAACTTATTCTGTGCTTCAAAAAAAAAAAAAATACCCCAAAAGACTGACTCAATAGGCGTTAGCTAATAATGTGTCACTATGGTTTCTAAATTGACAGAGGCTATTTTTACAGAAATTCTTTCCACAATCAGAAGTACTATACTGATTGCATTTCTTTGTCTCAAAAAGTTTTCCTTATGTTTCTCAAAGCAGTATTTACACTAATTATTCAATTCTTGTCTTTCTTTCAGTTTTCTCCAATAGACTGTGAGATCTTTGAGGGCCAGGTTTACATGTCTCTGATACCTACACCCTATGCAGCTCCTAGTACAGGACCTTGCAGTGATGAGCATTTAGGAAAGGAACAAAGAGTGAATATTCATTATGGGAACACAGGCCAAATGTAACCAGTGATCCTTTCCTATTAATTATTTTCTTTCTCTTATTAAACTCACAAAATTCAATGTCTTTTAAAGCACTGTTTT